>NW_015536587.1:161235-178536 GCF_001515605.1 Sinocyclocheilus anshuiensis
TTTGGTTCTTTTAATTGTGATGATTTTGGCTCACATTTAACAAAAACCCACCAATTCACTATCTCAACAAATTAGAATGCCATACATTTTACTATGGTAAAAGTGTTTTGAGCTGTTCTTTGCCAGAATACGATGCCAGAATACTGGACGAGACTTTATTTCGACACTCAAACGTCTGGCTTTGTGAGACTAACAGAGAATCAACTATCTTTTTCAAAAGCTCAGTTTCATCTTGACCTAGAAAACAGAACCTGAAGAACGTACAGGCAGTGTGGTTCTGCTGTCTCAGATATATGAAAGTCATGAGTCATCGACTGAAGAGTTTGCACCTTCTAGCACCTATGTTAGCTTGACTTGAAACCTAGGCAGACAGATAGCATGCTAAAGGTTACATCGAGGTCAACTCAAAAGTGAAGATGCCCCCAATGCATGTTTTTCTCCTCTCTTATTTTCTTTTCTACTGCCAAATGAGTGTTCTCCATCCTTGGAAAAAGGGACTTGTTAATTGCCCTGTGATGCCATAGTGCCATGAAACTCTATGACAAAGTCAGTGTACCATCTGTAGCAGCTGCTAACTGCAGGCAATCGCCCTGGGAGCCGGCATGCTTCACTGACAAGCCCTGCAAACTCTGAAATGTGTAGGGAGCAGCAGGTCCAGCAGTCCCACAGGTTAAATTATTCAGCCCTTTAAACTTGGAGTAGTCTGCACAGACTATTGCAGTCCGTCATACTTAACATATTTGCACAACTAAACTTTGGGGTGTTAATCATGCCTGTATGAACAATAGCTCAAAATGCGTGGCTTGGCTTCTATGGTCTCCAAACATTTTTAGGAATCAAAATATTATAGAGAGTTGGGGGAGGGTTATTTTCACTTGAGACCGTGAGAAAATGCTCAGTGACGGACTAGCAACACCTTAATAATGCCTTACCAACAATGCATAACACATAGCAACTACCTAACAACCACCAACACCATAGCAACCACCTAGCAAAACACCATAACAACCACCCAGAACAGAACTGCAAACTCTTAGTAGCAACCGCCCAGAACACATTAACAGCCTCCCAGCAATGCCCTGGAAACCACGCCAAACACGAAAGCAAACTCATAACAATGCCCTAGCAACCACCCAGAACACATAAGCAGTCTCTTACCAATGACCTAGCAAACACTAACAACCCTAGAAACCACCCAGAAAGCAGTAGCAGCCTCCTAGAAATGCCTTATCAACCACCAACACAAAAGCAACTCCCTAGCAATGTTCAAACAACCATTCAGCAATGACCTAGCAACCACCCAGAACACAATAACAAACTCCTAACAATACCCTAAAACACATACACAGAACACATTAGTAGCCTCCTAGCCAAGACCTAGCAACCACCAACACCTTAGCAACCCCCAGCAAAACCCAATCAACCCCCAACACACTAGCAACCAGTGGTGGAAAGAGTACTGAAAATTTGTACTTAAGTACAAGTACTGTTACATTGCTGAAATAATACTCAATTAAAAGTACTGGTGTCAAAACAGTACTTAAGTAAAAGTACAAAGTACTCCTCTCAAAAACTACTCAAGAGTACTAGTTACTAGTAACTTTTTAGCTGGCGATATTTAATGAATTACCAAAAAATATTAATTCATATCAAAGATCTATGTGGATAATAGCTACTTTGAACAAAACCCACTTTTATCTTATTGACAAAGTACGTGAATTAGTGGTCATGATACAGGAACTTCTAACTTCAATACCTTGAGAAATATCAATATCAAAGTACCCATGAACCGGAAGCTGCAACTGACTTCAGTGTTGTGATGTTTTTCCAATTGAAATTGAATATTGAATAAAGGGCAGGGTTTTATTGTGGTGCACCTCCTCTCCACCTCTTGTTCATAGAAGATTTACGGTTGGATAGGAGTGGTTTAGAATACCTGCTCGTTACGTCTGACATCACGCTTCACTGCTTCTGGGTCCTAACGCTCTGCCAGACGCCCCAAAAAAACACCAAACTGTACTAATATACACCCACGATGTCATGCAATACTGAAAAATTATAACCCTAACCTTTATCTCCATACTGAAATCCCAGATGGCCGGACAGCAATTCAGCTAAAATATTATTGGCTGAGACACTGCGAACACGGAGACTGTAGTGTTCACAGCAAATTTTTAAATGCTTAGCTTAAAGGGTTAGTTCAACCAAAAATGAAAATTCTGTCATTAATTACTCACCCTCATGTCGTTTCAAACCCGTAAGACCTTCGTTCATCTTCGGAACACAAATTAAGATATTTTTGATGGAATTTGAGAGCTGTCTGACCCTGCATAGACAGTGAAATGACAACTGAAATGCTCCCAACATTTGACACAGAACAGAATACGCTGTTTACATCCAGCTGATATTCTCCAAAATGTCACCAGGGTGATGCGGAGGACATGAATTGTTGAATACATTTTTTTTTTCTTTTGCGCACAAAAAGTATTCTCGTAGCTTCATATAATTGCGGATGAACCACTGATGTCACATGGATTATTTTACCGATCTCCTTGCGAATTTTCATTTTTGGGTGAACTAACCCTTTAAATATGTAATATTAATGAAATAATGCTCATAAATGGCAGTTGAGATAGCATTCTCAAGTGAAATGAGTAGAGACTTGGACCCGGAAACAGCAGTCCTTCCGTCATGACTTAACAAAAGGATTCTCCTGAAGCCGTCAAACTGATGTCTTCGGAGCCAGAATGCCATTCCAGAGCAGAAGCCAATTTTTAGTTTTTGATTAAAGTTTACGCTGGCAGACAATTTTTTTTCCAGTGTATTTACTTGCCCGGTTCAATTGTTCACCACAAGACTAGTAATGTGCACTAAAAAGTAAGTAGGGTCATTTTTGATTTCATGGCGACTAATCATTTTCAATACCATTGGCAAAACTAACACACACTGCATAATGCCATATAGATATTTTAATATTTGAAAAAAAAATGTGTCCATCCATTTTTACAAGGCAATCATTATTTCAAGCTTATTTCAAGCTTTGAAATTGGTTTAATCCAAGTCTTCTAAAAATACACATTGGCTTTATATGATGAACAGATTTTAATATAGGCTTTTATTTACATACATATAAATACTGATCAGCTACCATTACAAAAATCTCAATCTTAAACATTTGCTCATTCTGTGTATTTGTGTCTTTAAAATAGGCTAACTTTGTTGCAAAAGCTTACAGCACAAGGAAGCTTGATTTCAAACTGAATTGAACACTTACAGCCAATAAAATTTCCAGTAGGATTTTCATCGTTAAAGCGTGGATCTATTCTGAATGGTTGATAACTTCTGACAAAGTTTAATCCAGGAGCAAAGAGAAATATTTCTATTTTAAAAGCACGGAGACATCGCGATTGCACACAGCCTGAGTGCGCACAAGCAATACCGGAGTGAGAGGACAAGTGCAGTTCATTTGTAAAAGTTAGGCCTACCCTTACGAAAAAGAAGTTTATTCAAGTGTGCTATTATACTTAATAAAATAAACTTGGAAGTATACTAGTTTTTGGTAAGGGTATTTGAGAGCTTGCGTGCAATTTTCTGCGATTACATTACTGTGTTCTCATGTTACAATAAAGCGCTAGCCACATTTGCGCGGTAAAGATTACATTTATGCGAAATACCTGCAATCCCGCGTGGTCATTCAGACTCTGTAATTGACAAGCGGCGGATGCGTGTCAAACTCGCTGTCGGAGAGGAAAGAAGCGCAGCTTGTATCTGTGTATATAGATAGCCAACTGTGGAAAATGAGTAATGGAACCGTGTCGTTTCAGTATCGGTATCAAAATATAGATATTTATGATAACACTACCATGTAGTTTGTTTCTCCAAACTTTGAGTCCATAAATTACGCTGAGCTCCCTCACTGTCTGATCATCTCTTCACCTGCTGCAGCGGTGGCTTTTCCCGCTTCAGAATCAGATATCAGGGCTTTTATTGGTCCGTTTACGATCGGATATCTTTATTGGCTACTGAAGTGCCGTCAAAGGTTTGAATATTAATTCAAATTGTGGGCGTACTCAGTAACGAACTATGATTTAAAAGTAACGAAGTAGATTATTTTGCTTAATTTGTATTTAAGTACAAGTAAAAGTACAGCTTTAAAAATATACTCAAAAAAGTACAAAAACCCGAAATAAACTACTTAATTACAGTAACGTGAGTAGTTGTAATTCGTTACCTCCACCACTGCTAGCAACTTCCTGGCAATGTCCTAACAACCATTTAGCATTGACCTAGCAACCAGCCAGAATATATCACTCCTAACAATGCCCTAGCAACTACCTATCAATGCCCTAGCAACCATTAACACCACAGCAACCAGAAACACACATACACACACACACACAAAACACCCGGAAGACACTAGCAAGCTCTGAGTAATGCCCCAGTAACTATTCAGAACACAAAAGCAAACTTCTAGCAATACCCTAACAACCACCCAGAACACATTATTACCCTCCTAGCAACTACCTATCAATGCCCTAGCAGCCACTAACACCGTTACAGCCACCCAGCAATGCCCTTAGCAACATTTCTGTCAAACAGGCAGTCACAGTTTGACATGCTACTGTCACATTTTTGGACTTTGAGAGCACAAGACGACACAAAGTGAACGAGAAAAGATCCACAAGGATGTGAAAAGGATCTGGAAGGAAAGTCCCAAATGGCCGACAGACAGATTCTGTTTGATTTCATAAATAATTTGAGTCATCAGGGACACACATTGTTTTAGGCTTAAACATGTTGTTTACTGATGTCACGTGTTTGAGGGACAGACACCGCTGTTAGTACACAGTAAGAGCCCTTCAGGATTTGGAGAGAATGAGAATCTCACCCTAGGCTCCAATGCTTGGCATAGATATGAAAGACTTCTGGGAGTGCTGGCTGTGTTTGTGTCTATGCAGTCATCATGTGTGTGTGTGTGTGTGTGTGTCTAAAATGGTGTTCGTCCAGAATACCTAGAGGTGTTTTGGGTCCCAGTTGAATGATCTGCATCGCTTCAGAGCGCCATCTTATATGCATTAATAAGACACGCCTCATCAAACGATGTGGGAAATTAATCAATTCTTCAAATATGTCCCTGTCCCTGCCCACCCACACCTGTTCACCCTCTACATTGCTGCCTGGGACATTCAATTATTTAAGCATTTGATAAAAAATAATAATAATAATAAAATAAAAAATAAATAAATAAAACGTTTTGATTGAGTTCAAATTTTGAAAACAGTGATGCATGGATTAATTATGAGGACACAATTTAAATTTTATTTTCTTCTTTTTGCTTGAGTTTACAATTTTTTGCAGGATTTTGATTCATTTACCACTTAGCAGGACTGCTATTTAAATGTGCAGTATGTAATATTAACAGCTAGCGGTTGAAATGGGTACTGCAGTCCAAATTTAAAATATTGGAGAGTTGTTTCTCCCGCCCCCTCTTCCTTAGACTCCACGATTACACGGGTTGCCAGATAGAGGACATGTAACAGGAATGAGCGCAATTGACAATGGAAGGTGAGTCTTACACTGTAAGTTGATGAGTTGATTTATCTACATTTTAATTTGCCTCTGGTTATAGAAGTTTTTAGGTGGATGCAGAGTTTTTTTTAGGTCGGGTAGAATCTATGATCTCTGACCCAGTTCATTTGCTCACTTCCATGGCTGGATTCGCTGCATTTTACACCAACTGGCAACCGAGGTGTCAAAATACTATTGGGTAAATTGGCAGTGGGTGGAATTACACAGACCAAAACAAAAACAGACATTCCGACACAGAACAAACATTTCAAAGTAGAAAAACTGGCTGTAGCATTGCTTTTCAGAGAAACAAGTATGTGAATCATGTTTCCTAAATATCTACAAATATGTTACGGTATTTTTTATATGTTTATTACAGTCAAAAAATTACAAACAGCACCAGCAAATTGCAAAAAAGCTAAAAGAGGACATACACATTTTTTCTGATTCCTCTTGCATGTCCCCCTAGGGGACGGTATATGAACAGCAAAAACAAGTTTAATGTAACAATTTAACAGGCTAATTTATTTGATGTACTGCTATATAAAACCATACACATCATTATCACCTCGCATATAACTCTCCATGTGATTGTTTTTTTATGCCATGTTTGATCAGAATTACATTTCCACATCAGAATTTGAGAGTCAGTGGAGAAATAAGATGAAAGATTTTACTGTCTTTGCCAATAGCCAAAACCCCACTCCTGCTCTCTCAGTAGACTGAGGAACTATATGAAAACAATAAACGTATTTCCATTTCCACCCGTATCCTTTGAGGCATTTGGCATAGAAAGAAAAAAAGGAGATTTAATTTAGAAGTGCTAGTTTGAGTCAAGCATCAGCCTGCCGTCTCTCTGTGCGTCTCAAGTGAACTGATGCCGGTTTGGCATGTTGTGCAGAAAAAAAGAGTGATGTGAAGCGGCAGGAAGCACACAGCATTTATCTCAAAATATTTCAGTCAGCGTCATGGTCCAATCACCAAAAATCATTTAAATTAAGTAATTTTAATTGAGATCTTGCATTGAGTAATAAGCTGAAAGTATTACTCCACCACCTGCATGTCACATCATTATAACAACACGTTTGATTGTGGTAGCTACCTAAAGAAGACCTCTGATTTAATGACATCTGAAGATATAGATATTTTTCTTACAAAAACGCATCGATTCGCTACAGGAGGTCTTTATTCACCCCCCAGAGCCGTGTGGGACACTTTTTTATTACGGATGGATGCACTTTATTGGATTTCTTTCAGACTGTTGAACAGAAACACCCGCCCACTGCCATTATAAAGCTTGGAAGAGCCAGGACAATTTTTAATATAACTCCGATTGGATTCGTCTGAAAGAAGAAAGTCATATACACCTAGGATGACTTGAGGGTGAGTAAATCATGGGCTAATTTTCAGGTTTGGGTGAACTATCCCTTTAAACATACCATACTGATAAAAAAAGCAAAGAGAAAGAAAATGTATTCTAATTTTTATATCAACATCATAAAATGCATGAACAAACATTAATAAACATGAAAACAACGACATTACATGCCTACAGTCTTCCAAGTTTAAAATATTTTTGTCCAGACTTCCAGAATCAACAGTTACTGAAGGTCAATGGATATGATGTTGATATAGTGTTTCACAACGGTACAGTACATCACCAGTGTTTACTAACTTGCATAATTATTTGTTTCCTGCATGGTCTAACTGCTTGAGAGGTGCTTTTACCCCTTAAATTCAATGGCATGGTTTGCGAATTTATTTACATGACATGAATATAGTGAAAGCTGAATGGTATGACATGGTAAGATTTAAAAAAATTAAAATGTAAAATTAATTAGGGAGAATCCATAAATAATGAATAATTTACTGCCATTGTGTGAATAATATGTAATCATGTAATCCCTAAATCACAAAGCGCATGAAGAGGGGCATAACGATTCTGTCGCCAAGGAGCGGGTTGTTTTGCCTCCAAGGTCTGAGCTGGGTTCAGCGAGTTTTTTTTTTATTTAATCACCATGTGCATGCGTTTGGCGGAGATGGCAATTATTAGCACCAAAACCCGCAGTCCTGTCCGTGTGTGACGTTTTCCCTAGGGCACTTGAAACAGGGGGCACGCGGGCAGCCTTTGCTGCCATGAAAGGCCTGACAGAGATTCCCCTCAAGAAAATAGTTACCAAGGATAGGATAGTTACCCAAGGTTGCCTGTAGTAGAGACCAAACTGAACATCTTCACATACTAAATTTCTGATTATAGTGAATTGATAAATGCGTACAGGTTTTAAGTCTGCTTTACACGCTTGTTTTCTCCAACAAAACACTTTTCAAGGACCACATGCTATTTAGTATGATGCACTTTCACTTGAAACTCCCAAACTTTATGTTGTTTTAAATATTTGCCTCCTCATGCTCATAGATAAACACCCTTTGACATATCACACACAATGAAATCCTCATGAATATTTAATAGCATTAAATATAAAGACTCCACGACTTGTTTCTGCTCTTGCACTACTGTTTGCTCCCCTGCAGATAGCAACATAAAAGCTAACCTCAGCTAGTCACAGAAGACACTGCACTTTGAGTCCGCTATTCTGAGCGAGCACAGCGAAATAAAAACAGCTAGCACTTGAAAACATTTTAAAGTCAACACGGGTATATAAAGAAACTAAGATAAGTAGATTTGAAAATAAAACAACGACAAAAAGCTAAACAAACTCCTCCCTTGTTGTGTAAACATGGGTTGACAACACATCGTCAACGTGGCTCTTTCCCGCGCTTTTCAAGGTGGCCTATTTCGCCCGTTGTTAATGTCAACA
The DNA here is from genome assembly GCF_001515605.1 of Sinocyclocheilus anshuiensis. NCBI lineage: Eukaryota > Metazoa > Chordata > Actinopteri > Cypriniformes > Cyprinidae > Sinocyclocheilus > Sinocyclocheilus anshuiensis. The sequence goes on from NW_015536587.1 coordinate 169,623, forward strand.
ATCTGATAAGTATTAAAAAGTGGTCTAATGATTTGAAATTAGACGACGTGATCAATTATTCATACCTATCACGGGCTCAGCCTTCCTCAACAATTATAGCTTTGCCGAACGACAGCGCGCGAAGCGCTTCCCGCTATATTTCTGAGCGCTCAGGGAGACAAGGTGACGTGGGAAGGCACTGTTTGTGGGAGGAAGGTTGAACCCCGAGGAGATTTTCACGGAGAGAAATGATACGTTCTTTTCACAGCCGTTTCGGAAGTATGCGAGAGATCACATTGTCAAGTCTTTGCGCGTCTTCTTGCTTCTTTTGTTTTCTCCTCGCATTCAAAATAATCCCCCAAGCCTACAGCAATCAGAGCAGCACACGTCCGATTCAGATGGGAAGCGTCGAGGACGGGGTGGGTCCCTGGTCCCGCGCACCAGGGAAAGTGACAGGCTGTCTAATTGGGACTAATCAAGCAACTGGGCACACGCAGCAACTGTCACGATCAGAAAAGAAGCGACATTGACCCACAGAAATAGGTACCGCCGTAGGCTGCGTTCAGATCCACCTGCCTCATCTCTTTGGTCAATAACAAAAAGGAGAGAGCGAGAGCGCGAATGAGAGAAAGAGATGCTGTGAAAAGAGCCATGCTTGACAAATTTCCCACCGCACATTAAAAAGGCGCCGCATTCTGAGGATAATGCTACATTATTCTTTTTTATTCGTTCACTCAGAGCTATTGCTTTGAATTACAAAGGAATCTTTGTTAAGGATAAGAAGGAGAGGAATCAAAAATTCATCAGAGAGAGTTCTCGATGGGCTGAGGAGAATGTATTTTTGTGCTGGAACCAACATTTGCGAAAGTTCCATCTCCTTAAGCAATTATTAGCGGTGATAGTTTGACATGCTCAAGAGTTGTCAACAACTGACTTTAAACAAAGTACAAAGCAGAAATAAACAGAGCCTGGGGCTAAATTAATTCGGGGACCGGCAGCCCTATGAATTATAAATGGCTATCCATTTACCACGGCGAATGGTGATACCAGGAGGCCTCGTCAGTGCGGAATACAGTTGGGAAGGGAAACAAAGCAGGCAGAGAGAAAACGAGCCAAACACTGTGTTTTGTGTGTTGTAAAGATAGCAAATGAATGACCCTTGCTGAGTGGATGAGCTTTCAGTGGCCCACTTTTCTGAAGACGCTGCATCGATTTATTCACATTATAAATAGTTTGGGCTGTATTTTAACACTGGGCCTTTCAAATTGATGCATTTAAAATGCAGGCCTACTTAACAGCTCTCATGGCAGTTTTAGGTACAAAAAAACAACAAAAAAACAAACACAGTATGCAGTATGATAGATCATTTTATAAAATACTATCCTAAATTACCTGTGTAATTACACTGCAAAATTAATTTTTAATTAATATTTTAAATTACTTGTTAGTTTTTACTTGTTTTCCAGTATTTTTCAGACCTTTTTAGATTTTAAGTGACAAAATCTGCCAGAGCAGTAAGACAGAATACACTTATATTCAAGATACTGCACCATTGTGTTGTTTGTTGTTAAGTAAAATTAGCTTAACTCACCCTTTTACTGTTTGCATAGCACCCCAACAATCACCTAGCAACCTAACCACCAAACGTGGCTCACACTTTCTTCTGGAAATGTAAAAATTGAATTGTACAATAAAATTTATTAAGGTAGGCTACTGTAAATCCTATAAATAAATTAGCTGTTGATTGTGCTTTACCTTTTATTTTTTTATTTATTTGTCTGTGAAAATATTATCATCACTTGCAGTATACACTGATCTTCTGTTTCTACAGTGAAAAATTTTTAATCGTTTTCATTAGCAGGTTGATCAAGAAAGGTTCCACCTCTATAGGGCTTCAGATATATACTGTGAAAGAACACATACCTTCAGAGCATTTCACTTTCTGTTTAATCTCAGGATACAGCGATGGCCCACATATTGACCCCTGTCAACAAAGAACTGGGAAAAGACTCGCCCCCAGAGTTCGATCTCTTAAGATACGCAAGCCAAAGCGGTCAACATTGATAAAAGCTATCAGCCTATTCGATTCTACAAGGGACCTAAGACTGCAGGACATCTGTGAGAGGATGAACGACTTGATTGGCACCAGGGATAGAACTTGAATTCCTAGTTTTCTGTCCCCGCAGAACTCCACCAAAGGCATTTTAGGCCGACCAACCATATCCTGAGACATTAACGAGAAAAAGAGATACAGGAACTAAAGAACGTGTATAGCAGGTACTCCCAGCTGACATGTAGCAGGGGGCTTTTTACATAACTTAAAAGTGAAATTTTCATAGATATTTTCAATTCAAAAGTGTATGGATTTATTCGGCCCAATTGTCTGTGGAGAACGAAAACCATCCCTGATGAAAAGCCAGATCTTTTCTTTTCTTTTTTTTTTCTTTTTTTGCTACACCTCTGCAAACTTCAAAAAGGCTGTAAATACAGACAGTACAAAACAAACAAACAAACAAAAACACGAGAAAAATACAAAACTTCTGACTTCATTAGAAGTAAACCCAACATTTGCTCTCAAAGTAATGAAGGATCAACAACCTACACTCTTAAAAATAAAGGTGATTCACGATGCCATAGAATAACCTTTTTGGTCTAAATGGTTCCATAAAGAACCTTTAACATCTGAAGAACCTTTCTGTTTCACAAAAGGTTCTTTGTGGCGAAAGAAGGTTCTTCAGATTACAAAAAGGTAAGAAAGAGATGGTTCTTTAAAGAACCTTTGACTGAATGGTTCTTTGTGGAACCAAAAATTGTTCTTCTATGGCATCGCTTGAAGAACCTTTTGAAGCACCTTTATTTTAAGAGTGTACTACTACGATCGATGGGTCTCGGTAATTACTGTAGCCTACGTTTCTGTGCGCGCATAATCGCATCACGATGCGTTAACCAATATATTTATTTATCATTATTCTGTTTAGTTTCCTATCTAAAAGCACAACCCATCTTCAAAAGTAGCTGTGATGCTCGCTGCGTTGTATATTTCAGGTGACTTGAAATAGCGTTGTTGTGCAAGTGACGCGCACTTAAACAACGAACCCTAAAGGTATTGTTTTGGAAGTAAAAAATATCTCCGGTTTGTTTTGAATTAAAAGTCGCTGCAAAAATAAATAGTAGAAGTAAACAGCATTAACAGTTGTAGAACAGCATTATAGTGTCCTACATTTATTTATTTTGCACAGAATTATTTATGATTAATTCATGTATGCGACACGAATGCCTTGATGTGTTTGACAGTGATTAGAGGCTTATTAAAATATGTCTCAAAAACAAAGAGACAGGCCAAGACAATGGTCAAACCAGTGCATCGCATAAACCAGGGCGTCTTTGTAGACACCTAATAGTCCATTATGCCTCCGAGACACGAAGACGAAAGGTTTGAAGACCAAAAGATGCGCTTGTATTTTGCATATGCATAGGGAGGGGCTGAGCATGAGTGACGGCCGTCATCTTGCAGTCATTTTGTTCATAATTAAAATGAACACTTTGTTCTATTATCCATGAGAGAACGTGTGTTAACGGACTACCTCTACCGCACTTTCTTTGGTCAAACCTGTCAAACGCCTCTACACACTTGAAGGGATGCTAACTCTACAACGACTCCACATCAGGTAATTACTACATATACTTTACACCGGCTTTGGGCAGCTCCCTGAAGTATTTGCATTTTTATGTATAATTGGCCCCAAACATGGCAGTTTGATGCCATGAGCACTTCAGAGGAGGACCACGGGAGGGACAGATGGTGAAACGTCATAGCGAAATGCAGCGTTCTTCATTCATCTGTGCTTCGCTTGTGCATGAAAGCATACGATGCTGTCGCAGAGCTCTTTTTGATTGATTATTCAAAACAAAACTCCACAGCACGGAGCCCAGTGTTGAGCCACTGAGAAGTGCTCAAATAGGAAAGGAGTGCAGAGGTCTGAGGAGGTTTTTTTTTTGTTTTTTTTTGAAGAACTGAGTAGCCATCGGCGAGCATATCCTCATGCTTTTAGATCTTGTTTTAATCTTTCCCCTGCTTTTAATGATCTGCTTCCTTTCCTAGAGTTATGTTCTTCACATGCCAAGTTCTTGCCTTTGCAGTGTGCTTTGAAATGAAATGTAAGCATATATTTATTTTTATAGTTTAATGGACTCAAGGCCTTGGCAGAAATACACATTTCAGCAGTGAAATTAATAAGCATCATGACACTTGAGCACTAGCCAAAGAGGCTGCAACTACAAGCTTTCTCAACCTTTACTGGACACTTTTAATTATTTCTCAATAAAATTTCAGAGCAATAAAGCTGAAGCATGTAATCAAAATATTGGACTGACAAACACATAGTCCCGCCCTAAAAAATGGCTCCACCCCACAATGGACATTCTCAAACATGTAGCTAAGGCCTTAATGGCAGTTGCATTATGAACATACATGGGGGAAGTCGTGGCCTAATGGTTAGAGAGTCGGACTCGTAACCCAAAGGTTGCGGGTTTGAGTCTCGTACCGGCAGGGATTGTAGGTGGGGGGAGTGAATGTACAGCGCTCTCTCCCACCTTCAATACCATGACTGAGGTGCCCTTGAGCAAGGCACCGAACCCCCAACTGCTCCCCGGGTGCCGCAGCATAAATGGCTGCCCACTGCTCTGGGTGTGTGTTCACTGCTGTGTGTGTGTGCACTAAGGATGGGTTAAATGCAAAGCACTAATTCCAAGTATGGGTCACCATACTTGGCCACGTCACGTCACTTTCAGTTTCATACATTGTCAAATCAAACTTTGGCGAGGAAATATCTTCAAGTTTTGTTTTGATTCTTTTGAATCCATTCATCAAAATGATTCATTCAGATTCATTCACTGATTCATTCAGTGACTTTTTCTGTAAGTTACATTGTTACATAGTTAAATTGGAAAATCTGTTAAAAAATATATTGAAATTAGCCGAAATGTGTTTTATTATCCTTAATTTGCATGCCTACAAAATATGAGGAAAATGTAAGCGTTTTCACAAAAATAAAAGCAGATAAAAAGCAGATCAGATAAAAATTATTAAATTATTCTTTCAGTTCAAAGATTCGTTCAAAAACAAAACACACACACACACACACACACACACACACACACACACACACACACTAAAAAAATGAATTCACCAAGAAATTAAACAGATTCACCAAGAACTGTTGACAAAGATACATACAAGTAAGAGATTCAGGCTTTTTCCTCAGGCACCCCTCAATTTCTCTGGCACAAGAATGAAATATTTATACTTATTCATAATTGGAGAAATAAAAAAGAATAAAAATTGATTGATTGTTTGATTATGTCTTTAATTGATTTTTCCGTACATTTCTGCCATATGTATATTAACTGACAGTCACCACTGATAAGCTACCACTAAATATTGTAGAAACTTAATTTGCTGTAAAGTTGTTTTGCAACGATTTGTATCGTGAAAAGCGCCGTACAAATAAACTTGAATTGAATTGAATTAAAAAAAGACAATCAAAAATGAAAGCGAACAGCCACGCTGTCATTATTATCAGCCTAACTGTTACGGTCTGAATTTCAAAGCATCTCTTCTTGATTTCCCAGTGTCCCATACATGCCCACGGAGCTCTGGTCCTCTTAAAATATGTTTATAATGAAGGACCCTCATAAGGAGGCTGTCTAACGTTATTAGCATGCTTGGCCTTTTTATCCTACCTGCCCCCTCAGGCTCCAAGTACACCTGATAGCTCTTTGCCATTGCCCAGCAATACTTCAAAAACTAACCCTTCAAAAAAGGGTGGAATAGTTAGCATATTCCAAAAAAAAAAAAAGAACAGACCTTAGCGTAGGTCATGATTAAACATGGGGATCACAGTATCACAGTACGTAGAGCGAAATTAAAATTTAAAAATGCCCATGTCTTGGATCTGTGGTGTCATTAGCATTGTTACAAAAGATCAAGATGAGATTCACTAGTACATGAGTGCTGATAATAAGCCAGAGATTTCATATTCCAGAAACTGCAAATGATTAATCGCATTCATGCAAAACTCTTATTATAAGGCTATCTACTATTATCTTTCTATTTATACTATATATAAACGATTATATACTATATTATATAGTATTATCTTTATATACACTACCATTCAAACATTTGAGGTCAGTAAGTTTCGAAAAATAAATGGTATACTTAAATTAAATTGATCAAAAGTGACTATAAAGACCTCTATAATGTTACAAAACATATCTATTTCAAATCAATGCTTTTCTTTTTCATCAAATTACCCTAAAGAAAATGAATCACAGTTTCTATTAAGCAGCACAACTGTTTTCAACATTGAAAATAATAAAAATAATAACTTTTTGAGCAGCAAATCAGCATATTAGAATGATTTCTGAAGGATCATGTGACACTGAAAACTGGAGTGATGCTGCTGAAAGTTCAGCTTTGCATTATAAGAATAAATTACATTTAAATATACATTTAAATAAAAAAAAAATAAACAGTTATCTTATTTGTTTTTTTTAATCATGTTGTTGGTTTTAATTACATTTTTAATCAGATAAATGCAGTACATATGTATGGGCTTATATTTGTGATTTTTCTGAGGGCACAGAAATTTAGAACAACTCCAGACCAGAGTATGCGAGCTACAAAGTATAGAATGTCATCTTTGCGCTAACTGCATTATAGCGAGTTTAGGTGCGGAGTGAATATGTGTCTTATTAGAAGAGGTAGAAAACCTCAGTCGTTTGTGAGTGTGTTTTTTGGCCTCTTTTTGTGTGGGTATATAATGCTGCATGTTATTATTTACAAAGAGTGTTAATTAACATCCCTTTTAAATTCCCTGCTGTAGTTTGTATTTGCAGTGCTGACAGATAAAGTAGTTTAGCTGTGCATACCGCTTCAGGACAGGAAAACAAAACTGGTGATGCTTCTGTTTTTTTTCCTGTATTTTACCCCTTGTGTGGGTTTGTTGATTAATTATGAAGCAGGAAAGGTAAATGAGATTTAAGACCACAACAACATGTTTTCCCAAACACATTTACTTTCCAGTGTTTACATACTTCCTATTGAAACAGGAAGTTGGGGTGAGAGTGCAAGAGTGCTCACCCACTTCTTAGCCGCCTTGGTTCCAGAAGTATTTTTCCCAAAAAGTCTTTGTTAAAGAGCTGTAAGCTATTCACCAACCAGCTATGAGGTGAATCATAACATGACAAATTTTGCTTTTAAGTATTAAAAAAAAAAACAACGGGGAAAAAACAAAGATACAAAACAGGGTACTTTACAGCTTGGATGAGAGAAAGAACTACAATCCCATGAAGCACTGCACGATTTGCTGCTTGTGATTCTCTGATTGGTGGAGATTCTCTGCAGAATCATGGGTAATGTAGTTTTTCAAATGAGTTGAAATAATGCAGGCACATGGCTTCAAAATAAGCATATACCATCGATTAACAACCTCAGAGGGGTTCTCTATAAACGTTATAGTTCAAGTGGAGAAAATGAATGGTATTTCTATTTCTGGAACCTGACTGTATAAAATACTATTTTTGAACAGCCAGTAGTCTTTAGTTTACACCACAGCCTGTGAATAACATGGATAAAATCAATGAAGACATTTTCAAAACAGAATAAATTCCAGCTACTTCCTGGTTTAGGAAAGTAAATAAAGCATAAGCGTTAGCACAAAACACAGCTATTGCACGTTAGAGACAGCTGATATTTATATTTGTATTCTAAAGCATTTTATTGAACAAAAATACATTTTGGGCTGCTTCAGGTTAATTTTGTCAACTTTTAGGGAGTAGACTAGCACGATAAAACTTTGTGTTTGTGACAAGGCAATATTTTGGTGACATCTTTGATGATTACCTTCATAATATATAAAAAATCATACATCATTATAGTGTATTTTCATGCTGACATCCACCATGAGAAACAGCCATAAGGGTTTTCACAAGTAGAAGACGCTTTCTTCCGTCTCCAGCTGACAGTTTTCTGAAAAGAGCAGAAGGAAAACGTGTTTAAACCCATTTCTTTCCATTTCCTCCGGGTTCTCCAGAGAATGAAGAGCTGGTAACCATTTTGAAATGTGCTGGTTCAGGATCAGTGTGTGTGTATCCCAGGGCAGCGCTTTGATCAGTCCTCCTCCAGACTTCACCTGCAGGTGATGCCGTCCGTGTTGTGGTCTCATAAGCACTCCCCGTCCCATCTAGAGATTACAGATGAAGCACGGTTCTCCTCCAAACACTCAACCTGGCAGCTTGTGCTTCATTAAAGTTCATTAAAGTTTATTTACTCAAAAAAAAAGACAAAAAAAAAAAGACAAGAAAAGAAAGAAAATCTCCATTATAATATTAGGGTGTTGTAGGTGGTTGCCAGAGTGTTGCTATGGTGTTGAAGGGCATTGAATTTTAGCATGTTGATATGCAGGTTTTCGGGTTGTTAAGGTGTTCTCAGTGGTTTTTAGCTTGCTGCCATGCAGTTGCTAGTAGTGGTTAAACAGATCGTAGTTGATCCGTGATCCGTACGGACCAAGCCCCACGGTTAGGCACGCATGTGATCCGTGGATTAATTGCAAAATGTAATCATAATAGAGTATAAGTTTATAATTTGTTCGTATTTACACATGCAAGCGAATTTTAAACAATCCCAGAGAGAAAAGGTGAAAGAGAACTCGATTCGTTACTCGCGCGCTGTTCTCTACGCGCACAGCCGCACACACATGAAGCGTGCATACACGTTTCAGACGGCACGCGAACACCGAACTCAATCCTCTTCTGAATGCTCTGAACAGACACATACACATAAAATTATGACAAAATACCCATCTCGACAATCATTCAGCTAAACGCTGTCAGTTATGTCTCAAGTGAATGAAAACAGCTGAGAAAGAAATCG
>NW_015536587.1:178842-183108 GCF_001515605.1 Sinocyclocheilus anshuiensis
GTCGTTGGATCCGCCGGGCGTGCCGTTCTCGACCCCGGTTCGTCCATGTATTCCCTCAGCGACCAGCACAGATCAGCTCTAGGCATGACGAAGCGGATATCGTCCTCTTTTGGAAGGCCAAACAAAGTAGTTTCGCTTTCACAGCGAAACACAGCGTCACACGTGGCGGCGGCCTAGAGTGAGGAACTGCTGGCGGGCTGAGTGAAAGGAGGCCGGTGAGTTTGAGAACGGCGCGGCCGGCGGGCTTGCGGCAACCACATGTGATGACCCCAGGCTGGACTCCGCTTCGTCCACGGTGAAAGCCGATTCGGCGATCCACAGCGCAAAGTTGTTGTATTTCCTCAGCAACCAGCACAGATCAGCTCTAGGCATGACGAAGCGGATATCGTCCTCTTTTGGAAGGCCAAACAAAGTAGTTTCGCTTTCACAACGAAGCACACAGCGCCTTCACGACATGGCGGCGGCGGCAACAACAATACTACAGCGAGAATAAAAGTTACGCCTTCTTTCTTTGCGTGAACATTTGGGCGGTGTTATGCAAATCTTCCCACATCGTGACATATGACCCCTTTAAGTAATAAATGGAAAGCAAGTTAAATTGAAATATTTTTCTTTTCTTGCTGATCCGAAAAATGTGTAATGTGATGTGATGCGATGTACCGTAATGTGATCCGAACCGTGAGATTTGTGATCCGTTGAAGTTGAACCAATAGTTGCTAGGGTGTGGTTTTTAGAGCATTGCTATATGGTTGCTTTACGGAGAGTATGAAAACAATTTGAGCAATTTGTAAACAAATCAAAACAATTTGTAAACAAATAATCATTTGAATTCATGAATTCAATGATTATTCCTCATATTACATATTGCATGACTACCTGGACTCAAACATGTATAGGTCTTTTCTTAAACCAGTTGAAATTATTTATAAACAAACTCTTAAAGTCTTGGATAAAAAACCAAACAGTTTTCACCATTGTAGCATATTAACTAAGTTTTCTATTTTAAGATTAAGATAGAATTGATTCAATTTGCTGATTTGGTACTTATTTTTAAGATCTTAAATGGTTTTGCTCCACCTGTTTTTAAGGACCCTGTCCTTAACATCAACCTGCCAAAAGGGACTACGCATGCCAGTGTTGGCTAAATCTGGCGCATTTTATATATGTATGTACTATTAATGTGCATTGTCCCTGATTAAATAAATAAATGGGGAAAAAAAATAAAGAGATAGTTCACCCAAAAATTGAAATTCTGTCATCATTTACTCACCATCATGCTGATCCAAACCTGTATAACTTTCTTTCTTCTGCAGAACACAAAAGAAGATTTAGAATCCTGGTAACCAGACAGTTTTGTCCATGTATGGACAAAAAACGAGCCCGGTCTCATGAAAATGCGTATAAATAGTACGCCAAATAAAAACGAAAACTTGTGGTATTGATACTTTAAGATTAAGATAGAATTGATTCAATTTGCTGATTTGGTACTTATTTTTAAGATCTTAAATGGTTTTGCTCCACCTGTTTTTAAGGATTACATAGATCAGATAACAGGACGGTGTACACGTGCTGGTATTAGAGGTGATTGTAACGTGGCATTTAGAAAAACTACCTTTGGTCAATTATCTTTTGCTTTTAGAGGAACACATGAGTGGAATAGACTCCCAGTAGACTTGAAAGAATTAAAACAGTTAACAGGACACTGTGGTTTCTCAAAAAAGCTGAAAATATGGTTATTGACCCATCAAAATTGTGATCATTTATAGTGATTTATGGATATAAAACACAGGGACATTTCTCAAAACTATCTTCTTTTATGTTCCACAGAAGAAAGAAAGGTTTGGACCGACATGAGGGTGTGTAAATCATGACAGAATTGTCATTTTTTGGTGAACTATCCCTTTAACACACAACTTCTAGCTGATGTGTAAGTAGTTCTGCACACCCTGAAAAAGAAAGTTTGCTTTGTGTTTTTCATGCAGGGGAAAAGGACACCACGTCTGCTAGCAGCAAAGAAAGAAGAAGAAACAAATACTTCTTAAATATTTTGTGTGATGGCTATAGGCAAGAAACTGTATTTTGGGACACATGCTCATTTCCATTGCTGAGAGCAACACAAGCGTCAGTCTGTCCAGGTTACATTTAAGGGCGTTTACAAACCTCTGATGGAGAGTTTGACGTATAGCAATGCATTTTGAGGGTGTCAAGTGGAAATACAGCAAATTGGGTTTCCAAAAATTGGTCATTGGATGTCTACGCCAAAGTGTATTGGAGCATTTCAACTTTTGGTTGCGTGAAGTACAACTTTCACAAACCCTTGTGCTTTCTCTTCTATGTCCTTGCAACCTACCTTCAAGAACATTGTGCTTTCAAACGTACCAACTGCACATTCCTCAGCCGAATCAAACCAGTCAAGAATACAGTGAGCCGAGTATGCGTGAAAAACAACTGCTAGTGATAAAGATATTTTTTGTCTCTTCCTTTTTTATCTCACCTCTTGATGTCTCTGATATTTCCTTCTTCAAAGCTGTAAAGCTCTACTGTGCCCTAGGGTTAATTAACATGTACCAAACACTGAATGATCAGAGAGAATCCAAGAGCTCCACAGGTTAAGTGTCACATGGGAAACGTGTTGTCAGCCATGGATTCCTCCCGCCCAACCCCCTTGTTCTTTTCAAAGAGTTGTGATAGAGCAAGTAGTGATGAATTAACAGATACTTTTAAAAAAAGCTTTGCAGCCACTATGCCAGACCAAAAAAAAAAAAAAGAGAGAGAAATTTGGTATTTTTCATTCACATTTTCTTGCCCCACTAACTTGCTGAGTAGAGGACACAGTAGTGTAATTTTTAAGTTTATGATTAGTAGTAGTAGAATATATTACAAACAATTTATATTTTAAATAAATGCTGTACTTTTTAACTTTTTTTTTCATCAAGGAATCCTGAAAAAAAAACATTAATCACAATTTCACAATATTACTCTCATAATATATTCACTGTATTCAACAATAATAATAAATGTTTCTTGAGCTGCAGATTAGCAGCATATTAGAATGATTTCTGAAGGATCATGTGACACTGAAGACTGAAGTAATGCTGCTGAAAATTCAGCTTTGCATCACAGGAATAAATTACATTTTAAAATATATTTGGATACAAAACAGTTATTTTAAATTGCAATATATTTTTTTACTGTATTATTTACTGTATCATTATTATTTTTTTTATCAAATTAATGAAGCCTTGTTGAGCATAAAAGGCTACTTTCAAAAACATTAAAAGACACCACATTTTCATCAGTAGTGTATACACGTTTTACATTTTCTGAAGAAAGTGAGCGATGCAAAGGTTGCTGTCATGCAGTTGTCGTCGTATTAGCATTGCTGTGCAGTTTGTTCTGATTTTTTTCTTCTGCTTTACTATATTCTCCTTGTTCTTAATTTGGTGTACTAATATTCTTTGTTTATACAGTGGGTACGGAAAGTATTCAGACCCCCTTCAATTTTTCACTCTTTGTTATATTGCAGATTTCTGAAGGATCATGTGACACTGAAGACTGAAGTAATGCTGCTGAAAATTCAGCTTTGCATCACAGGAATAAATTACATTTTAAAATATATTTGGATACAAAACAGTTATTTTAAATTGCAATATATTTTTTTACTGTATTATTTACTGTATCATTATTATTTTTTTTATCAAATTAATGAAGCCTTGTTGAGCATAAAAGGCTACTTTCAAAAACATTAAAAGACACCACATTTTCATCAGTAGTGTATACACGTTTTACATTTTCTGAAGAAAGTGAGCGATGCAAAGGTTGCTGTCATGCAGTTGTCGTCGTATTAGCATTGCTGTGCAGTTTGTTCTGACTTTTTTTTTTGTGTGTCTGAGCTTTTTAGTCTCTCCTCCTTCAATAAAAGTGTTGCTGATTTTAGCAAAAGCATGTCATATTAGCTAGCTACACATTCAACACCCCTCACTTCTGACCAGTGTTGGGGAGTAACTAGTTACATGTAACGGCGTTACGTAATTTAATTACAAAATAAATGTAACTGTAATCAGTTCCCTGTACGTTCTGCGTGTCTGTGGAAATCAGGCGCGAACTGGCCATCAGGAGAACCGGGACTATTCCCGGTGGCCTGGCAGCCGATTTGGCCCGCTATTTTAATATTATTATTGTATAATTGCCTGCTGAATGTACTAAAGCGATTATTTCCGAATTCGCCATTCGATAATTAAATCTCTAATAAATCATGAATCGGTT
>NW_015536587.1:184209-193576 GCF_001515605.1 Sinocyclocheilus anshuiensis
AATCTCTAGAACTGCTCTGAGTCACTTCATAAGCATTTTACTTATTTTGAGAAAGCTATCATCATATATACAAAGAGACACCAATGTTTCAAGAGTTTAGTACACCGAATAGGACACATGCTTATTAGATAACTGTATTTGAGTTGATGTATATGCTTTTATTTATTATTATTTTTAAATTAACTATTTTTTCCAAACCATTGTTAGATGCAGTGTTTCCTGTAATTATGCAAAGATTTGGTTTCAAAAACAGTATCAGTAAACTATTTCTTATGATTTTAAATCTGCATTGAACTTCAGATCAATCTCAAAGTAAAAGGCGGTATTAAAGTCTGATTTTGTGGTGGATGTGTTCAAATTTGATCATCTTAATTCAAGTGAGGAAGGATTTTGAAAGTCTGACAGTGTTGAGCACTACTGTAAGGTTAACCCTGCATGGTGTAAATGTTTGAAAATGATTAACAGTTGCAAATAAACATTCATTAGAAATTTAGAAAAGTAATCAAAAAGTAATCAAAAGTAATCAGTTACATTACTTTAATAAAGTAATTGAAAAAGTTACACTACTATTACATTTTAAGTAGGGTAACTTGTAATCTGTAACCTATTACATTTCCAAAGTAACCTTCCCAACACTGCTTCTGACACAGCAAATGATTTGACAGCCAGCCACAGGTCACAACGGTGTTATAGAGGCACTAAACCAATGACTTGATGGCTACTTTCACACAGCAGCAGAACACGGTTGTCAGTCCAGTTTGGAGCTAAATTTGGTAGCATTCACACACAATTAAATTAGAATCCAGAGTGACAACCGAATTCTACAACTGAACTGACTCCCTACAATTTTTTAGGAAAGAGAGCATGTGTAGTACATAAAAGATATTCTTTAAAAAAATATTAAATAAACTAGACAAAATGATCAAGTCTTGAAGTAAGCGAGTATATAGCATTCTTTATTTTGCATCCTGTAAAGAACTCAGATCAACAGCGATACGGAGATCCTCAGGATTGTGTGTTATACAGGCAAAAATTAAATGTTTCTTCAGTGGACTAATTAATAGCAGTCCTCTTCTCTCTCACTGGCTTGCTGCTAACATTTGGTTCATGCTTGAGTGGATGTGGGGCCGATTTCCATCTTTTGCACGACAGGACTGCAGTGTGTGTGTGTGGGAATGGCTAAAGCAGTCTAGCGCATGGCCTCACAAGGACACTGGCGATGGCCCGTCTTCAGGAGACGGGATTAAGGTAGCGTGACAATCGTGTATTAAAAGCACTTTGGCTCAATCTGACTGCATTCACAGGTTAGAGGTTCAATGGCAGATGGTAAAATTCACACATGCAGGAACACAAGGAGACTTTCGACACTGAAAGTGGGAGGTTGTGTTCCTTCAAAATGTCATTGTGTTTTGGTTATTATATCACTGGACAGCAGGGTTTTGTCCTTAATTTTTTCTTTATAAAATTAAATATATATTAAATAATAAAAAATATAATTTATAAATGTATTTTATTAAACATATTTGAGGATAATACCATTATTGAGTTAATTTTTTTTTTAAATATAATACCTTCTAAAATTGTTTGATCTTTTTTTAATACAAAGATTCAGAGCACCATTTAGCATAGCATAAATGTTATGCAAAGCATGATTTGTTAAACTGATAGGATGACATATCTTATGCAGAATGACCTGTGAGAGTTTGTGAAATTTACGCAAGGTATAATGGATGTCCTTTTTCTACCAGTATTGTCTGTTAAAAATTTTTTTCTCAATATCAATTCTCAATACACATTTTAAAGGATTGAACAAACAAAAACCACTGCGGCCATCTTTTCTGGTTAAACTCTGACTCTAGAAGCAAATGTGTTTTCCAGCCTCCCCTCATTAACCCTGAATCACTCAGGAACAGTGTCTGTTTTATAGCGAAGCAGCTCGTATTAATATGCAACCTCCCGTAATGTTTGCCTTTACTAGTTCTCAAGAAGTTGCGATTACAAATATCTTGTCGGTACACACCACGCTTGGAGTCGCTGGCTTGTGCAAACAAGCCGGAGAGTCGTGGCAGCTGAACAGATGATTAGAGCCACTTCACGCGCAATCATGATTAGCGCCGCTGGCTTTACGCCACCTTCCCACCTACCAACACTGACTGCACCGCACGACCAGCACACACCAAACTGAAAAGAAACCAAGAATTTGTGTGCTAGACTGTAGTAAATCTTTTACATTATGTAGATGATCAGTTATTAATCTTGTTGTTGTTTTTTAGAACACTGAATGACACACAAAGACCTGAGGAAGCATTGCTTTTGGGACAATCACAAATAAAAATGTTCAAGATGTAAAGTAAAAATGTTTTAAAAATCTATTTTAAAGTGCTTGCATGTGGCATTTCCTTACAAATGTAATATGGTATCCTGTGTATTTTGTTTTGAAAACAAAACATTTTAAATTATTGACTTATTTTAATATTATTTATAAACTATTATACTACTTGTTAATATTTTTAATTAGGTTGTATTGTTATATTTTTAAATATCTCTATTTAAATATCTCTATAGACCTTTAATTTCTTTTGTTTTTACTTCAGTTTTAGTAATTTTAGTACTATAAATTAAACTTATTTTATTTCAGTTCATTTCAAATTTTCGTTTAAGTTTTTAAATTTCATCTCGTTGAATTTTTTAATTTACTATTTGTATTTTATTTCAGCTTTATTTCCATTTATTTGACAATAACAAGACTGTGACTCTAACATGTCAAGTGGTATAACTGTCCAGTAAAAAAGTAATGACAAATGTTCTCTAAAATCCTTAAATATATACATATCATTCTATTCAAAACAGTTTTCAAACATATTTTTGGTATGTTCAGTTATACCATTTGACAAAATTTTGCTGTCATATATGATAATTTTAAGATACTTAATGACCATGACAATCGTGCAGGTCTACAGCTGTCTTTTCTGTAATGTTATTTCTTGTTTTGTTTTAGTTTTTTGTCATATGACAACAAAATGGTTTCCTGGACTACCACACAGACTTGGATTAAACATACAAATGTTTTTTCAAAATATGTTTAAATTATGAAACAGTTTAAATAAAAACTGGTTCACTACTTATTTTTCATGAATATATATATATATATATATATTATTATTATTATTTATTTATTTTTTTTCATTTCGATCTTAGAATGGTTAACATTTTTGACATTAAACTGAATATATGTTGACTACAGAAAGGGTCTATTTATTGTCTGTAAAAAAGGCCAATTTAAGGTACTCAAGAAACAGCATATCATTGAGTCTTTTGCAAAATTCAACCAGTCCAAACAGCACTTACAGACTTCTCTATTGTTTTGCAAACCTTTGGAAAAAAAGACTCTTTTCTCCAAGTCTTCAGTGTGCAGTAATGCTACTATAGAGCTGCTCGGGGCGTGAAAAGAGGCTGAGGCAGAGCGAGCTGGAGGAGAGAGGATGAACCCAGGCTTTGCCACAGGGAGATCTCAAAGCGTCAGCGCACAGGGGAGAAAGACGGGGCTCCCTGTAGCAGCCCTCAAACAGACAGGCCTGAAGCAGTACATACTGCTGATCACACTCACTGAAGGAATCCAGCGATCCCGCCCTTTCTTTGTTCAGCACATCAAGACAAGTTAGTGTGTCAAGCCATTTTCTTTGGTTATATAGTAGTATAAAGTACTATATTTTGCTTTCCCGGCACTGTGTTAGTTAATTGATTTAGTGCAGCGCTTCAATTAATAGATATGCAAACAATTTTTGTGTGTTTTTCTATAACACCAGCAAATACAGTTATTTTACAATATACACTATACATTTCCTTATGTGTCTACATTCTAAAACTAAGTAGGTATCCTTGCTGTATACTGCACACTATCATCTAAGGAAGCATAATAACCTAAATGGAAACTATAGCACCTGACTCGTTTATCTATATTCATTTCTCTTCACTGTCTGCCATCCTGAATGTTCAGGTCAAAAAAGTGCCCATGAAACAAAATGGTGGTATCCAGGTCAAATAATTTCAGGGCCGCATTAGCCAGCCAAGCAACTGCCATTGAGGAAAATAAAAATGCGAACAGATAGCTATTTCCACAATGTAACTTACAAATGCATCCATGAGTAATTAATTAAAAGCAGCCAGCAACATTAAACAGAGACAGAAAGGTCGGCCGTGTTTTTCAGTGCTATTGTTTCAGTCATAGTCTGTGCCGTAGTGACAGAATGACTTCCTCTGTTGTCTGAGTTTGAGCCTCATAAAAGGAAGCTGTCATGACAACACCAAAGGCACCAACCCCGTCTTCCCATCCAGAGAGAGCATCTGCTGGAGACGGGCCACCTCTCAACACGTCAGTCCTTCAGCGGAGCCCGTCTGCCCAGAGGGTAGAGTACAGAGGCTGGGGTCGGTGTTTACCATACGCACCGCCGACTACAGCACTAATGAACCCACGGGACAGCCGAGACCTCCGAAATAAAAAAATAATGAGAATTAAGGAAATATTCATCAAACTCTGGCGTTCTCAGACTGCTTGTGTTTTAGGTAGCTGGTGAGGATGCAGAGCAGCTCTTCTGGTGTAGCCTGTGGAAATACTGATTCCAGAGAACAAGACAGCAGCAAGACTGCTAGCTGAAGGACACGGGATCACACATGCACACATACTGATATAAGCATTCACACTATGTCCCATTATGTCTAGGAACTTCCCCAGTCTAGTCCATTATTAAATACCCAGCACTGCACAAGTAGTCAGGCAGGCCATGGGCATCAATATAGACGACAAGAGGGGACAAAATCTGTATTACACAGCTCTTTATTCATGAGGACCGCTGTCTACTACTGTCTGAACAGCTGTGCACTCTTAAGGGGCATTTGCACAGCAAACTGTAGCAACAAATCAACCGGGTGTTGTTCATTTTCATTGGCTACTCACAGAATAGCATACTAGCATACTGCTCTCACAGTATATAGTAGTATATTTAAAGTTTTCTAAATGCAGTAGATAATTGCGGCAGGATCTACATTTGCCAAAATAAGCAGTATACAAGAGATCTCGCTGCAGTGAATAACGTTTCCCACAATTCATTGCACTTGACTCGACCTGAACTTAACTGAAAGTAATGTCTGCTGCCACAATTTTTAACATGCCTTACGCAAGTCTGTTTTTTTTAACAGTAGTCAGTATACAGCATAAACTGCGATAAGTCCATAAGTTGCTAAGCTAGTTTTTCATTCTGTATACTTCCAACAATATATTTTTTTTAATATGGGTATAATATGGGAATATTTTGAAGACCACTTCATTTTTAATGAGTACACTAGTGTGTGAGTACAGTGTGTTACAGTCCATACAGTGGACTATTTAGTTTGTCCAGAAGATGGCAACACTTTCACGTTCAAAAAAGACAACAAAACAACAACAAAAACAAATTACTAGAGACTGCAACAAAAAGCTCTTGTTTGAGGGGAATTAAGCATTACCTGCAACTCTTGTTTAAAGCAACTGTATGCAAGTTTTTTTTTTACCTTGAAATATAATTTTGATGGTAATCTGACTTCTAACAAGGAGAATGGTCCCTCTAAATGTCTGTTTTGGGAGTATGTAAGTTTGGTGAACGGGTATGAAATTCCACAATTGCTATACAGCAGCAAAAAATGCATGTGTACAGCTATCCACTATAATTATGACAGTGTCATATTTACGACAGTAAAATACTGCTCACTTAACTGTACAGGCTCCAAAGTTGCAAAAATTCACAAACTTTGGCTAAAGTAAAATCTTTGGCAAAAATTATGAACAAATGTTTATCCATTGTTTATAACATTGACAGAATGTTCGTTCAAAGTTATCTGAGCTACATTTCTCAAAAACATCATAAGCTTAGTTGATTGTAGAAACCATTTGTGGCAACGGTTCTGTGATCTACTTAGGACTATGATGCTTTTGGAAAATGACATACGTCTACAAGATGTCGCTTCATCTAGAAAGCATCTGCTGAAACATCCGATAGACGTCTCTAAGATGTCAGTTTTACATTCATTCTAAATCATAAACATCTTAAAAGACATCTTCTAAACGTCTATTTGACATCTGATAGGAATCGTCCTATAGACGTATTGCAGATGAGCAAACACTCTTAAAAATACGTCTTGCAGATGTAAATGTAGACGTCAAATAGACATCTCCGCGATGTACGTGTGCTATCAGGGACATACGTCTACAAGATGTCTGTTAAAGATCGCTTCATCTGGAAAGCATCTGCTGTGTACAAACATCTGATAGACGTCTTTAAGATGTCAGTTTTGCATACATTATAAATCATAAACATCTTAAAGACATTTTCTAAAGGTCTATTTGACATCTGATAGGAATCGTCCTATAGACATATTGCAGATGAGCAAACACTCTTAAAAATAGCCTACGTCTTGCAGACGTCAAATAGACGTCTCTGTGATGTACTTTGAATGGATACGTGTTCAGCTGTAAGAAAACGCTAAGCGTTTGCGTCAAAACATAAGTATTTTAAAGGGGTCATATGATGCTGCTAAAAAGAACATTATTTTGTGCATTTGGTGTAATGAAATGTGTTTATGCGGTTTAAGGTTCAAAAAACACATTATTTTCCACATACTGTACATTATTGCTCCTCCTCTATGCCCCGCCTTTCTGAAACACGTCGATTTTTACAAAGTTCATTGGTCTGAAAAGCGAGGTGTGCTCTGATTGGCCAGCTATCCAGTGCATTGTGATTGGCCGAATTCCTCAAGCGTGTGACGGAAATGTTACGCCCCTTACCATATTGTGATGCCTAAGAGAAAGGAAAAATTTAAATCGCATCATGACCCCTTTAAAACGACGCGACCGAGGCTAAATTCACAATATATTACTCTAACTAAACCTATAAAAGGCATGAATAAACATGGCACAAATAGGCCTAAGCAACGACGCGAAGACAACATCACGTGATCCGTTTCATGGCGTGTGCAAACAGAAGCAAAGTTCGAGCGATTTTACTGAGGCTTCTTTACTAAATCGCTGTTTGTGTGAAAGAAACGACGGAAACAGGCCGAACGAAAACAGGCCTACATATTTTCACTTTGAGAGCCACAGACAAATCCCCTTCGCTGAACATTTAGATTACTGTAATCATATTTGAACACACTTGACCACTTGCCATTTGAAAACGCCAGTCATTTGCTCTTCCCATCCCGGCGTGTTTCCAGCAGTCTCGCCGTGCTGTTAGTGCTGTGCTCTCGCTTTGACATTCATGGGCTCCGGGTCTTATCTGAATGATTGAACGCCGGCGTTTGTCGAGCTAAATTGCGTCGTTTCAATCCGGGAGAGAGTTCCCTCCGGATTCAGCGCGGGTCCCGGTGGGCCAGCCTTCGAGAAGAACAGCATGTTGTACATCCACATAAAACGGAAAAAATATGAGAGGTACTCTCCTCTTTATGACACAGAAATTAATCTGTCACTGGAGCTGGATGTAAATCTCAGGCCTGCTTTGCAAAATACTATTTTAACCCCCTTTACTCTGTATTTTATCTTTTATTGGCAATAAACGTAAAACAGCACAAAGGGGTAATGTCCTCATCAATATTATCACAAAATGATAATAAATTTTAAGGCTTATAAACTTTAGAAGGAATTTTCGTCCTGGATTGAAACAGAAGTAGCCTATGATGCTTTCAAATGTATCCCTTATAAACCCAAAAAATTGATGAATAAATAGTTTTCATTTAGTAGATTTCACAATTACAAAGAAATGGCAAGTAACAATTAATTACATGACATTTTTCCAATTTTGTTTACAACTTCGAAAAATATGTTATTTTTATTTTTTACAGTGTATAGCTGCCTTAAAAAGATACCTGTATCTTTGAAGTAAACATTTTTTGATAGGCTAATATTAGTGTAATATGAAATAAAAAATGAAAAAAATTTCAGTGCAACATCTAAACACCTAAACTCATTCTTTGTGCTTGTTATTTAAAAATAATTAATATTTTTTTGGTAATATTATTTCATACATATTTCAGTGTTTACAAAACTATAGGCTACATTCAACATAAATAAATAAATAAATAAATATGCACTTTTATGTATTATGGCATAAACAGCCAACACTAAAATGTAATTTTATTAAATAGGCCTATTTAAACACAAAATGTTTTATTAACAACAGCTAGAAATGCACTAATTTGCAAAATTGAAAATATTGTTTTACATTTTTTTTAAATAATTTAAAAATTACTGTAATAAAAATGGGGTACAAAAACAAATTATATATGTTTATCTCAACACATTAAAAAAAAAAAAATCAGAAGGACACAATGCAATTTCATTCATTATTTTTCTTCTATGCTTTAGCTGAAATTACAATATTTTGTGTTTGTAGGAAACATCATCCATGTGAAAACAATGTCATTAAGGCTGTCCGGGTCCAGATCTCCATAAGAGGTGAGAAATATCTAGGCCCTTTTTTCATTTTAATTCCTATCTTCCTCAAAACATTTCTTTCTCATTAGGTTTTTCTCTCTCTAAAGGAATGAGGCCTGCTGGGGCCATTAGAAATGCATTGTCAACTCTTCAGCGGATCTCACCCTCAGAGACCACAAACTAAACAGGGGAAAGATCTAGTGGAGGAGCCTCTTTCTGGTATGCTAATCAAGTTAGCTGGAGGTTAAATTAACATTTTTAATTAAAAGAATTAGCACCAAACTAACACAGCAAAACACACTAATGATTAAAACATCTAAATAAAGCCTCCTCGCCAAAGAATGAGCAGGAGAAGGCAGCGTGAAAACAATTTTATTGCTCCCATAAAGCACGTCTAGAGAGGAAACTCACATCTAGATGGCATTGAGTCGTTGGCCGATTATGTAGTGAAATGAATGGACTGGCTGAGGCGTGTCAATATGCTGTGGGTGATTATCATGGAAATGATTGGGTGGTAAAATACGACGCTCGATTTCCTCAAGTATCCAGTCAGGGAAAGTGTTTTGTAATTAAAGCCTTTATGTGGCGATATGTAATGCGTGTATGTAAAGCGGATTTCAACTTGATTCCCAGCAGAAAATGCTCTCTAATGTCGAAGTTACTACTTTTTAATTTCTTTTAAAATTAAGGGATAAAATATGTTAATTCCAGTGGAGATCAAACATTAAGTATTTGTTATTGAATAAAAAAATATTAAAAAGGCAGTTGCAAACATCAAAGTAATTCCACAGCAAGCCATAGATCAGGGGTGTCCAAACTCGGTCCTGGAGGGCCGGTGTCCTGCAGAGCTTAGCTCCAACTTGCCTCAACACACCTGCCTGGAAGTTTCTATGCCTAGTAAGAGCT
>NW_015536587.1:193781-203685 GCF_001515605.1 Sinocyclocheilus anshuiensis
GGGGTGTCCAAACTCGGTCCTGGAGGGCCGGTGTCCTGCAGAGTTTAGCTCCAACTTGCCTCAACACGCCTGCCTTCAAGTTTCTAGTATGCCTAGTAAGAGCTTGATTAGCTGGTTCAGGTGTGTTTGATTAGGAGTTGGAGCTAAACTCTGCAGGACACCGGCCCTCCAGGACCGAGGTTGGGCACCCCTGCCATAGATGGTTTCTGGCTGTTAGCCACACAAACGGAGCCTGTGGCTCTATCGCTCTCTAGTGGCAATACAGCATAAATGCAACCCACAACTTACAGCTCATTCACAACTAATACCAATACAACAAATACCCCCAAATTTTGTGAATCTCTTGTGAAGGACCTCCTTCCTAAAATACAAAGGCAAGAATATATTGTATATTATATATTACAGTGATAAATATTAAGACAATATATTCTTTAAATGTTTAAATTCCTAAAACCAAAATATTTTTGTATTTTTAATGAAATAAAAAATATCATTAATTAAAATTATTCATAAATAACACTTATTTGCATAGCGCTTTTCACTATAAATAGGTCCAAAGTAACAGCTTTTTTTTTTTTTTTTAAGATCTAAAATTTTATTCTTGGGTATTAGTATGAAAACTTAAAAATTTCATTCGTTGTTATTCCATTAGATAAAATATAAACCAAGCATTTTTGTAATAATATTTAAAAGTAAATGGGCACAAACACACTTCAAGCAAAGCTGGAAGACAATTTAATTTATAAAGCATTAGATATGAATTAATGTGCATTCATGTGGTTTAAAGGCTAATTATGGTGTGTGAAAAAAAAAAAAAGTAAGTGTGATAATATAAAGACACTATATACTTAAAATATGTTTAAGCCAAAATAAATGATTAAATTAATAAATTTCTTTTTAATGAATACAATGATTTTTAATTAAAATGATTAATAAATAAAATTTATTTGTATAGTGTTTTTCACAATAAATATTGGTCCAAAGAATTTTTAACATTATTATTACAATCATTATTACTACATTTTTTAATCTAAAATTTGAAATTGATCCCCTACCCCCTAAATGTTGTATTTAAAATTAAATGAGTGCAAACATTTTAAGCAATACAAAAAAAAAAAAAAAGACTTTAAATGATAAAGCAAGAGATATTAATAAATGTGGTTTAAATGTCCAAATAATTTTTGAGAGGTCATTGCATCTAAATATTTAAATACAAAAAAAGACCAATATACGGTTGTTAGAAGTTTTTCACAGAAAGAAAGAGAGAAAAATAAAAGAAGCAGAGATGAATGGTTTTATTTCCTAGTGTAGAAAAAAGGGTAAAAGTACAAGTGTATATGTTCTTTATGCAAGAACTTCAACAAGACACCAGTATCTATGCTGATTCACTTTATCTGGCTGAGATTCTGTCTCTAAAGGGCTGTGAAACCATATATGGCACATTTAGCTCTTACCATGTTCATTTAGTGATCCGTCTTAATGGAAAACACATGGTGCATGATTACTGGATGTAATGGTCTCTAAAGCTGCAGCAGGGTAGGGACTATATTCAAGGCCAGGCACAGGAGATCTATGTCTGGATCTGCGCAGAGCTCAAGTCCTTCTCGTAGTCCTTCCCGGACTCTGTCAGGATGGCCGACTTAATCGTCACCCCCGCACAGGCTCAACAGGGCCCGCTGGTAGTCTCCCTTTGTGTGCTCCTGAGAAAATAAGACACCGAAATAAAGCAATACATATTTAGAGGCTCCTCAATATCTGATCCCACAGGATTAGCATATAGTAATATCACAGGAACGTACAGCAATGGTCTGGTACAGAGACTTCCCGTGATGGGCCCTGAACTCTTGTCTGATCTTCTTGAGGTCCACCTCGCATCGGGACACCGTGATCCGGGTCAGCACCTTTTCCTTCGCTCCTTTGCTCTAAAAGACACAAATACTCCACATTAAAAGAGAACCGCAACCGCATGATGAAATTCTACTGCAAGACATCTGAAACCTCAGCAGATGCATTACAGATGTTACTTTCCTCCATGCTCGTGAAAGAATAAAAAGTGCTGGTAGATGAAACGCCTTTTACCTTCATGGCGTCTTGCAGTCTGTTGGCGAAATACAGCTGTTTGTTTTCAAAGCACTGAACTGAAGAAGAGAAGATGTGGAGATTAGATTCGGCTGCTGAGTAAATACTAGCTTTCTCACTCATAAAAGCATTGGATTTGATGGTTAAAATGAACGTTAGAGCAGTTTGGAAAGACTTTCTTGGCTTTTAGGTCCATTCAAAAGACTGGGGTCAATAAGAAAGTAATACATTTATTCAGCAAGGATGCATTCAATTGATCAAAAGTGACAGGAAAGACATTTATAATGTTACAGAAGATTTTTATTTCAAATAAATGCTCTTCTTTTGATCAAAGGAAACAGTTGATAGCGTCCATATTTAGCAGAACAACTGTTTTAATCGTTTATAATAATGCAAAATGTTTCTCGAGCAGCAAATCAGCATATCAGAATGATTTCTGAAGGATCATGTGACACTGAAGACTGGAGTAAAATACAGCTTTGCATCACAGGAATAAATTACGTTTTAAAATCTATTCAGATACAAAACAATTATTTGAAATTGTACGAATATTTTCTGTATTTTTGATCAAATAAATGCAGCCTTGGTGAGCAGAAATGACTTTTCAAACCCATTAAAAATCAACTTGAACTGTAGCATACTTGCTAAAATACAGCTAAAGGCTGACGCATTTAAAATAGTCGCATTTTAAAATTCTCTTCCAGCAAAACTGATGTAAGAAATGATAAACACCACCTGCCTCTGACTAGCATTAAAGTTGCTAATCATGTGTTTCTTGGCTTCCACTAATGCTTATGCATTTCCTGTTGCAGCACTAACTTATTAAAATGTATTGATTATTTAAAGTGCCGTCTTTGTTTTCGTTTGATGTCTAGGTCCAAGGTTAAAGGCTAATGGCTAGCTATAACAAAAATTGGTCTAGCACTTCACCATATCTCATCCTAACTTCCTGTTTCAACAGGATATACATGAACACTGGAAGGAAGATTGAGTTTCATGGGGTCTTCAAAGACAAGTCTCACCCAAGGTAAGGAAGGACTTCTCCAGATCTCCCTTCACCTCTTTGCGGATGCTCTCCTGCATGTCATAAGGGCTGTAGCTCTTGTATCGTTCAAACACTGTAAAAGAAAACACAAAATCACATGAATTTTATGTGTGCTATTATCCTATCAGATGGAAGGAAGGATTACAAGGCTCACAAACCTTTCTGGAGGTGAGGAACGCTTCTCTCAGACATGATGGAGATCCAGCACTTCACATCAGTGCCTTTTCGTTTGACTCCAGCATCATAAAGGGCCTGCACAGAAGATTTTAAATATTGTAAATAAATGGTATATAAATAAACATTTTCTATGAATAAGTAATTTGTATTATCAGTTATTTCCTATTATTTCTTAATTTATTATATATCAATAAATGTATATAAATATTTTATTTAAAAAAAAAAGTTTATTTACTTACAATAAATGTAAAAAATAGTATATAAATAATGTATATTGCAAATGTTTACATTTTAAAAAAAGTTAAATATTTAACTAATATTTAATTTAAATGTAAATTAATAGTATATAAATTATAATTTATATATTATAAATGATTAAATGTACATATTTATTTTTTAGTTTAATATTTACTTACAATAAATGTAAAAAATAGTATATAAATGTATATATTGCAAATATTTACATTTTTAAAAAAGTTTAATATTTAACTAATATTTAATTTAAATGTAAATTAATAGTATATAAATTATAATTTATATATTATGATTAAATGTATATATTTATTTTTTAAAGTTTAATATTTACGTAAAAATGCAAATTAATAGTATATAAATATATAATTTATATATATTGTACATGAATAAATGTATATATATTTTTCAATAAGTTTAATATATACTTAATGCAAATAAATAGCATATAAATAATACGTTATTGTTATAATTTATAAATATTGCACATAAATGTATATAAATATTTTAGTTTTTAAGAAAGTTTACTTAAGTAAATGTAAATAGTGTATAAATAATATTTATAATAATTTTATAATGTGTGTATTTTTTTTAAATGTAAATAAATAATATAAATGAAATGTAGATTTTTTTTTTATGTAATATATTATATAGAAATTAATGAATATATGTATATATAGTAATTTAATATATAATTAAGTTTAATATTTAACTGAAGTTTTAAAAAAATTAACCGAAGTTAAACACTGTTGCTCTAAAAAATGCGTGATTTCTAAAATGTTAAATTCAGTTATTAATGTTTCAATTAAATGCTGAGATAAACCACAAGAACTTACTCTGGCATCTTCATCGATTTTCTGGTAGTCAATGACGGAGCTGGGCTCGGCTCTCTTGGCCTGATGTGGAACATGGTCGTGTGTCCATCATGGTTTGAGAAGTTACAAATACTACATTAAACCCAAATCCTCGGGATCTCAATTCAGACGCATATCAGTTAAAGCACACAAAAAGTGTACCCCACCTCAACCAGAGCTAGCAGGAGTTTAGCGAAGTCTCCTGAAGTATCTCCAGCCACATCCTTCTCCAGGTCCTTCTTGAACACTGCGATGAGACACAGTTTTATATCACAACCTCATGCTCCTAATGAGCGCACTTAAATACTCTCATACTCACATTCCTTGTAGACCTTCCTAATCTCCATGAGCTCAGCATTGCTTCGAGAGCAGAGGATATCAATCAGAGACTCTTCATCTGTTCCCAGACCCTGCAAACACACACAGATTATGCTTTTGAGAACCTTGACCATCTAGATTTCACTCCCATTTTATCTATGCAACAACAAAAAAATGGATTAAAAGTCATTGATGTTTAGTTCACCTTGATGGAGGCTTTGATTTCGGAGGCATCATACTGAGCAGTGCTCTTCATGAGGCCCAGGATGACCGTTTCCAGAGAGCCAGACAGCGCCCCCTTCAGGGCTGAGATCATATCCTGAAAGTGTGATGAATGAGTATTATTACAAAAACTGGACAAAGATACATCAATACAGAAGCACATCATATATTTACTGACCTTCTTGGCTCTCCTTTCATATGCGAAAGCGATTTCTCGCCGTTGGTTATAAGTACGTTTGGTCAGGACATCAATTATGGTTTGCTCATCCACCCCTAAAACAAATAATGTCATATTTATTTATTTTTAAATCAAAATGTCACTTAACCATATTAAAATATCATTCACTAAACATGATATGTAACATGAATTAAGTACGTACATTTATTTAACGATCTATAGGTCCAAAATATTTTTATATATTTTAATAACAGTATTTTTTGATTGATTTCTTTGTATATACATTCATATAATAATTTTACATTGTTTTTTAGTAGTTTTGAATCTAATATATACACACACACACACAAACACACACACATATACACACACACATATATATACACACACACATATATATACACACACACATATATATACACACACACATATATATACACACACACATATATATACACACACACATATATATACACACACACATATATATACACACACACATATATATACACACACACATATATATACACACACACATATATATACACACACACATATATATACACACACACATATATATACACACACACATATATTACATTTATATATATATATATATATATATATATATATATGTTTCTATATACACAATACATAAATGTGTATCTAATGTTTTATTTAATAAAATATTTAATATATGTTGCCCTCGCAATGTCAAAAAATTTAAAATGACCATTTTTTTTAACATTACATATACCATATTTCAAAATAATTGTACATATTTCTGATAATATAATGTAAAAAAACTAATCTAAATCCAAATTTAGGGCTCTTTAAATATTACACTTCATATATTCACATATTGTCACTTTACAAACATTTTCTTTAAAAAAAATAATTTGCTAGGGTGATAAAGTCATTTTTTTCTTCATCATCATCATCATCAAAAAAAAAAAAAAAATCATAAATGCTTAGAAATCCGGCCATTATTTAGGATATTTTTGTACAATTTGGTAAGTTGAAAGAGGTTGAATCATCCAAAAAAGCATCATTTATGCATTTAGAGTTTTCCTTGAGAATGTTAGCTGATGGTTTATAAAGCAGTCATCGACTAAAAAACAATGACTAAAACTTCATCTAAAAAAATAAAAATAAACTGATTTTTTTTTATTTTTAATAAAAGCCCTTTGCAACAAACTGAAAAAAGTTGAAATTAAGGTACTAAAATAACCAAACCTAAAACTGAAATAAAAATGAGCTAAATAGAAATATTAAAAAACTAACTGACTAAAACTTCAAACTAAAACTAAAAATTGAACTCTCCTTTTATAGAAAACCAATTTTTTTTTATTTATTTATTTATTTTTTTAAATCTAAGGTCTTCATCTCATGCGAGTTCACATCATTTTAAAGTTAAGAATTACAAGAATCTACACATAAAGAACAGAGTTTTAAATAAATGTTGAAAAGACACTGTATGTAAGCATTAGCATTTAGCTAAATCCGTTACCTTAAATGTTACTATTACTTCAGTTTTAGGTTAATATATCTTTAAAACTGCTGTGGCAGCCTTTGTGGTACAGTCCTTGGCACTGTCTTCAACTGAAAAGTGAACCATGGCACATTCCTCCTCTTTAGTTGCGCAATAGGTTTTACTCAATATCAGCTTAAAGGCACACTTTGAAAATCCACTGGAGAACATCTATCCACCAGTCTAGACAGCTTTGGCTTTACTGTTTTTAACATTGCCTTCTATAAGGATGGCCTAATTCTAAGCTTGCATTATATTTAGTGTGGATAGTATGCAAATTAGAATATACTGTAGGGCGGGTCTCTTACGATTCAGACACACCCACATCTTTCTCGCCGAGTTTAGACAAAACTGCCCAAAAATACTGTTAGAAAACACATCAGGATGTCAAGAGCTATGTTTTCATCCACTTATTTTAATGCGAATTTTGGGATATCGCTTAAAAAAAAAAATAAATAAAAAAATAAAAAACTCTGATTGGAAATGCCAAGATGAAAACTTTTGCGCTCAATAAATTCCTTGATGCACATTATGCAATATTCTTATTTCTGCATAAGTTAAATTTGCAAATTTGGATGGAAACATAGCTACTGATAAATATGTGCAACAATAATTATTTTAGATTTTATATTAAGCAATTTATTTTTTATTTACTGCTGACAAAATAATACAAAATAGGATACTTTTTTAAATGTAAACTCGATTCTTATTTGGTAAGGATTGTTTCAAAATGTACAACAAATTTATATTACACAAAATATGTACATACTAATAGTAAGTGCTTTTAAACATAACATAAATTGGTTTTCACACCAAAAAAAACGATCAAGGCTTTCCATCCGTTCCACCTTCACTGGTTTGGCTTTTTTGCATGTCTTTCATCAGCTTGACTCTCATGTTGTCCACCCATGCCTGTTTATGTTTGTTTCTTGTGTCTTTTTTACGCTTCTTCTTTGTCGACTGATTCTGATTGGCTGCTTGTGGTGGTCTGACCGCGTTTTTTCCCTGGCGTTGCTTAGGTCCTGTTCCAGCTTTTGGCTGTATGAGAATAAAGTATACTTAATAAATTATGACATAAACCATTTGGATAGTAGTATCTATGTTACTAGTTTATCCAAGTAGACTTAACAGGGTTTCTACAGACATGAACAAGTTAAATTTAAGACTTTTTAAGACCTTTAATAACCACCTTATATTAAATTTAAGACCTAAACCTGTAATGGAAATACACATTTTATTACATACATATATGTAATATTTAATTAGTTTAAATAAAAAAGAAAACAAAATATCACTGCTGTAATAAATGATATTTATTACTACGATATACAGTGAATTTTTCATGTCAGCAGACCATATTCCATACAAAATATCCCTGCAAAATAACTGCATCACTGAGATTTTTGGTGGAGTAAACAAATTATTCTGAAGCAATATTTTCATCAGTGTTCTATCAGCTTTTACATACTTAAATCTGCATATTTTTATTTACCTTTACAAAGGCCTATTTTTAAACTTTTTAGATGTATGCATCATCTTTCATGTCAAATTATTACAATTTATCAATAAATTCAATATACACTATAGGGCTGCTACCAGTCAGATTAAATAATTTACACTGCAAATAACAATAATTACTGCAATAAATAATGTTTTGAGATTAATGTTTTAAATGCATTTATGAATATACAAATAAGAAATGTTGAGGGGAAAAATGCATACTTTTCAACATACTTCTCAACTAAACTTTAATGCGAATTTTGGGATATCGCTTAAAAAAAAAAAAAACTCTGATTGGAAATGCCTAGATGAAAACTTTTGCGCTCAATAAATTCCTTGATGCACATTATGCAATATTCTTATTTCTGCATAAGTTAAATTTGCAAATTTGGATGGAAACATAGCTACTGATAAATATGTGCAACAATAATTATTTTAGATTTTATATTAAGCAATTTATTTTTTATTTACTGCTGACAAAATAATACAAAATAGGATACTTTTTTAAATGTAAACTCGATTCTTATTTGGTAAGGATTGTTTCAAAATGTACAACAAATTTATATTACACAAAATATGTACATACTAATAGTAAGTGCTTTTAAACATAACATAAATTGGTTTTCACACCAAAAAAAACGATCAAGGCTTTCCATCCGTTCCACCTTCACTGGTTTGGCTTTTTTGCATGTCTTTCATCAGCTTGACTCTCATGTTGTCCACCCATGCCTGTTTATGTTTGTTTCTTGTGTCTTTTTTACGCTTCTTCTTTGTCGACTGATTCTGATTGGCTGCTTGTGGTGGTCTGACCGCGTTTTTTCCCTGGCGTTGCTTAGGTCCTGTTCCAGCTTTTGGCTGTATGAGAATAAAGTATACTTAATAAATTATGACATAAACCATTTGGATAGTAGTATCTATGTTACTAGTTTATCCAAGTAGACTTAACAGGGTTTCTACAGACATGAACAAGTTAAATTTAAGACTTTTTAAGACCTTTAATAACCACCTTATATTAAATTTAAGACCTAAACCTGTAATGGAAATACACATTTTATTACATACATATATGTAATATTTAATTAGTTTAAATAAAAAAGAAAACAAAATATCACTGCTGTAATAAATGATATTTATTACTACGATATACAGTGAATTTTTCATGTCAGCAGACCATATTCCATACAAAATATCCCTGCAAAATAACTGCATCACTGAGATTTTTGGTGGAGTAAACAAATTATTCTGAAGCAATATTTTCATCAGTGTTCTATCAGCTTTTACATACTTAAATCTGCATATTTTTATTTACCTTTACAAAGGCCTATTTTTAAACTTTTTAGATGTATGCATCATCTTTCATGTCAAATTATTACAATTTATCAATAAATTCAATATACACTATAGGGCTGCTACCAGTCAGATTAAATAATTTACACTGCAAATAACAATAATTACTGCAATAAATAATGTTTTGAGATTAATGTTTTAAATGCATTTATGAATATACAAATAAGAAATGTTGAGGGGAAAAATGCATACTTTTCAACATACTTCTCAACTAAACTACCAGTAAGGGACGGTAAGTCACTTAATGAGTGAGTCATGGAGTCATTCATTCAACTGATTAATGTGTGTTATCATGCTGTTATCTTAAGGACTTTCGTGGACAGCTGACTCCTAAAGTTTTTCATATTCTGTGTGGTGGTCAGATAGAAATTAATCTTTTCCAATAAGTTTAAATTGATTTT
>NW_015536587.1:203695-205385 GCF_001515605.1 Sinocyclocheilus anshuiensis
CAAATGAAATCAGTATCAACAAAATTCATCTTTGCAATCCAGACATAAGCTGCATCTGAAGTGGCATTTACATGCATTTACTAGAGCCCGACCGATATGGGTTTTTTGGGGCCGATACCGATACCGATATTAGGCAGCAAAAAAAAAAAGGCCGATACTGATATATCGGCCGATATTCTTTGTGTATATTATAGTACAGTACCAGTCAAAAGTTTGGACACTTTCCCATGATCCCTTCAGCTCGAGGAGCCCTCTCGAACGCCACCCTCGTAGCCCACCGGGATCTCTAGATCGGTCGGCGCCGGACCGCGAATTTAACCAGCGTTAACTCCCGAACCCCGGGGGCTATCCACGCTGGGGTGGTCTCATTCGAAAGAGGGCCTCGAGACGTACACTCGTTTCGCGTTCGAGAGGGTTCCTTGAGCTGAAGAGATCCCCCGAATTTGGTCTGCTGGACAAACTAAGTAATTACACCATTTCAAGCATTTTATCTGCATTATGTTCTGTAAAAAAAAATTTCATATCGGCGGCATATCGGATAATATCGGCAAAACGATATATCGGTCGGGCTCTAGTATTTACACACTTTTTAATGCAGAACATGAATGCATTTAACCTGCAGTTACAAATGCATAAATACTATTTTGATATATTAAACAAAACGTTGAATACTGATATTTGAAATTATTTAAAAAATGAAAAGATACTTTAAATGTGTAATTAAAACCACCAGTAGGTGGCAGCAAGTCACTGTTAATAAGTGAGTCATTGCGATTGAACCGAATCATTTAAACGAGCGATTCGTTCAGGAAAAAAACGGTCATGTTGCTCAAAGATGCAAAACAGCATTGTGGCTATGTTTGGAATCATTTTTGTTGGCGAAATAGTGCAAAAACAGGCAATATGGTGTCAAAAACCTAAGTCTCTTAATAAAACTTCTAGTTTATTGAACTGTTGTAAAAAAATCAATATCACATTTGTATATGGTAATTTTTGGAGAAAAAAAGGCACTCTTCGTGTGAAATTGATTAACTATATGAAGTGGTATAAATATACACATTTACTGCCCCCATTGTCTTGAATTTGTGATCATTCTGAATGTATTTTAATAGACTGAATCATGACATAAAAAGAGTGCACTGTAAATGCGCATGCGCACTAGACTTTACGTAATGTGTGCACTCTGTAGGTGTTTTGAATGTTTTTTTGCACTGTGAGAATATTGAGCAAAATAGCTCACTTGTCATGGTGTTACTTAACTATATCATGTTATGAATAAACTAAACATTTTGAATTTTTACCTCAGTGTGTTTCTGTTTTGAGTCTGAGTTTGTGTGTGCCGTTACGCTCGTTTGTTCTGATACCAGAAATATACTATCCATCATCAATTGCTGTTTACATTGAATGTAGGCTAATAAAATTAGAAGAATCATTCATCTATACTTCGCTGGTTCTTTTTTGTCACGTATGTTTTAATCAGGCTATTTGTCTGGTCAGGCAGTTCAACCTGTATTCTGCTACTGCGATTCTCTCAGTAACTACCGCAGGGAAGAAAAAAATCTTCGGTCTGTCCAATGATTGTAAACAGTCATTTAGGTCCGTCAGACTGAAGATATTTTAGCGGTAATGTGACCAAAAATATTTAAGACCCATCGAATACGAATTTAAGACATTTTAAGACTTTTTAAGG
>NW_015536587.1:205425-212085 GCF_001515605.1 Sinocyclocheilus anshuiensis
TAAGACATTTTAAGACTTTTTAAGGACCCGCGGACACCCTGCTTAAGGTTGTTGTTTTAAATCCCAATAGTAGATGGCCATGAACTGGAGAATTACAGAGATCTCTTGAGTTGTAAATCCACTTCCAATGTCCCAGCATGCCTTAGGACATGCATACAGTAGGCATGTCACCACAGGACACTGTGAGCACAGAGCTCAATGGTTTACAAACGACACACATCCCAGGTTCTGGCGTACGTTTTGCATCAATGAAATTATAAGTGTCATGTTTCCTCAGGCAGTGCTTCATTCGGGACCAACGCGATGATGTAAGAGTATTACAAAGCGTTTAGTAGGATGGGTTTGATCTCTTTACGACCTGTCCTGACACATATCCCAATCGCAACAGCCTCAGACCAGTGAATAAGCAGTGTTTGCTATGGTAATCACTGATAACTCAGAAACAACTTCGAAATTAAAAGAAATAAAAGATAGATACTATTAAAGATAAGTACCTTTCACCATCAACTGTTACTCAAACAGATTCATAGCATGACAGATAGTCCTGTTAGACAGAATGGGTGTGGTAACTGTGCAGGAATGTTATTGAGACATCATGAAAAAGTGTCCACTCTGACTGTTTATGTTGGCTGTGAGTGTGTGTATGCAAATATATGGTGCATCTCTCTGAAAATAACTTTGAAACAAGACTCAAATCACCAAATCTTATAACCCAATACACCACACTAACTCTGGAAATACTGCATAAAGGAAAGTTTAGTTTTGCTAAATTCAAACCCAAATTTCCCAAATAAGCACCATGATTCAACATGTCTGCAGCACACATGCTCCACACTTGGGGCTACATTTCAAAGTGAAAATATGGTCATACCTGAGGGGGTGGACGTGGGGGGAAGGTGCAGGGTGGTCTGACGTGTTTCTGGTGAAATGGCAGGACATGTGAGGGGTCCAGGGGAACCCAGGGAATCCCTGGAGTCACAGCTGGGGGTCCGCAGTGCGCGTTCTGCAAGTGGTACACACTGCGAGCAGCCTTGGTCTCATTACTAGCTTTAAAGATGGTCACGAAACCCTCACGAGGTTTGTGGACTAAGAGGTATCGTCCTTCCTGCAATCTGGGGCAGGTGTTAAAATAAATTTTTATTAAAAAAACAGCACAGTGACAGCTGAAAGGAAATTTGTAGTTGATGACACAAGCTTTCTAACGCAAACAAAATGACGGTCACATCCTTGCAAATATTGAAATACAGGCTCAATACCTGAAGCTGATGCATGTCATTTTTAATGTTAAAATGCATTCACATATCCTAGCTTAATATGCAGAATTACAAACTTTTAAAGACTGATTGAAAGACTGATTTCACATTAGGAAATGGAAATCTTGCTAAGGGTAAAGTAACAACTTTAAATAGATCTAAAAAGTGAAAGGAACTCACGATGAGACTTTTTTCAGTAAGTGGTAGAGGGTGTTTAAACATCTATTTGGCCTGAAAATAAATATTGAATCACATTAAAACTTGATATAATACTAATATAATTAATTAATATAAATTAATATTTAAAATATAAATACATTTAAAAAAATAAATAAATTATAATATAAATTATAATAAAATATATAATTATAAATTAATATATGACAATATTTCAGATGAGATCTGTGAAAATTGGTCAAACATGTAGACATTATATAAAACAACAACAACAGGGTAAAACGCTCAAATCAGGGTTAGGATTTTTTAAAAGAGATTTATATAGAGCTTCACTCACTTGAAGTCGCAGGTAACGTTCTGAATCCAGTCGTCGGGCAAATTCTGCATCTGCGCCACTTCTGATGTGTGTGCATTGATGCGACCTACACACACAAATGTCAAACAGTTTCTGAACAACTAGCCTTTAAATGGACATACTACCACAGGTAGACTGCTCATTTTATTTTTTTGTAAGTCTTTAATCTCATCTGATAATACTTCCATTCATTTTCCGTAGCGTTGGTTAGGCTACATTTCTATTTAACAGTCAATACCTAAAGAAGTTAAAGTCTGCAGAGCCATAAACCAGCTCACAATCTGAAGAACATCTAAATCCGTGTCAACATGTGGTGCATAAGGACACGCATTGACCTGCAATACAAACTCAGGCTGTGAGAAAAGTTGTGAATGTTGCAATAATTGTTCACACGTTGTGTCTGTCTGTTGTATCTCTGCCCTTTTCACACTGAGAGTGTCATTCTGAGTTCATGCCAGAAGAAAATTATCTCCACACCCATACTTGTTCATCTGTGTATGGGAAACACTGCTTTAGGCCAAAGAACACAAAACTATAATGAAACAGAGGACATGATGACATTTCACCAATTATTCTTCAAAATCCAGAGAGGATGAGCAACAATTGGAACAGGTTATAACTATAAATTAATAAATGAAAAAAAAAGCCTGACTATTGATATATTGTGTCACTCTGTCGGTGTTCATACCATTGGTCCTGCTTTGGCTTCGTTTGAATATCAATAATCAATATTTTGTTTTATAAAATAAATTAATACTTTTATTCAGTATGGATGCGCTAAATCAAAAAGTGACAGCAAATACATTTTTAATGTTACAAAAGATTTCAAACTTTCACACAAAAAAATCATGAAAAAAAATGTATTTTGGTTTCCACAAAATCAGCAAATCAACGTTATTAGAATGATTTCTGAAGGACCATGTGACATAGAAGACTGGCGTAATGATGCAGCTTTGCATCACAGGAATATTTAAAAGAGCTATTTTTATATTTTTATTTTATATATTCAAATATAAAAGAGCTATTTTTAAGAGCTATACTGGTTTTACTGTAATTTTAAAGGGGTCATATGATGCTGCTAAAAAGAACATTATTGTGTGTATTTGGTGTAATGCAATGTGTTTATGCGGTTTAAGGTTCAAAAAACACATTATTTTCCACATAAT
This sequence comes from Sinocyclocheilus anshuiensis, assembly GCF_001515605.1. Taxonomy (NCBI): domain Eukaryota; kingdom Metazoa; phylum Chordata; class Actinopteri; order Cypriniformes; family Cyprinidae; genus Sinocyclocheilus; species Sinocyclocheilus anshuiensis. Next base: position 208,377 of record NW_015536587.1, read on the forward strand.
GTACATTATTGTTTCTCCTCTATGCCCCGCCTTTCTGAAACGCGAGGTGTGCCCCGATTGGCCAGCTATCCAGTGCGTTGTGATTGGCCGAATACCTCAAGCGTGACAGAAATGTTACGCCCCTACCATACTGTGATGGCGTGTTCCGGCGCGACGAGACAAACATTAAAACCCATTATAAACGAGGCATTTGTTGCATCCAGTGGGGACAGCTACAATCTCAGCACACATCTGAATATTTGGGTTGAACTGTTCCGGAACAGTGTCGTAAATACAACTTAACCAGCTGATTTCTAGTTGTGTCCTCTTTTGGAAGGCCAAACAAAGTAGTTTCGCTTTCACAACGAAACGCACATTGTCACACACGGCGGGCTAGAGTGAGGAACGGCTGGCGGGCTGAGTGAGCGGCGGCCGGCGGGGTTGCGGCAACCACATGTGACGACCCTAGGCTGGACTCCGCTTCGTCCACGGTGAAAGCCGATCCGGCGATTTTATAAAGAATATTTCTTTGGATTTGAGACTTTAGTCTTTGCAACTTTACAGATCTTCTTTAAGCACCAAGAGCTTGTAACACTCCAAAGAGAAAGGAAAAATTGAAATCGCATCATATGACCCCTTTAAAGATTTAAATGCAGCATAGTTGAGCATTAGAGACTTTAGGATGACAGGATAAAACGTAATCACTGCTTCTTGTATTAAGAACAGGTTTGTTTAATTGTATGGAAAGTGCACTTGTAGTGTACTTCAAATCTAACTGTAGTGTGTTTATTGATATTACATTTAAAGTCAATATATTTTAAATGTACTAATTTGCAACTTCATCATTATAAATGTTAATTACAAATATATTTAAATAAAAATTACATTAAAGTATATTTTAGTTTACCATAACTGCTTGTCGGTACATTCAGCAGAACACATTAACCAGATTTCAAAGACAACAGAAGTAATTTTGAAATGAAATATAAATTTGTGCTTATATTGTCTTATGACTTATTGCAATAATCTGCCTCAGTAAACTGCTCAGCTCAAGTCTTCTTAAACCTTGCGAAAATATGTCCAGACTCATGGCTGTGAAGATACCAGCCCGTTCTGTTATCAGCAGGGCTGGATCCTGGACTAGACCCAAAGAAAAGACTAGATTCCTTTAATAAGCCTAGAAGAATCTCTAAAGCAAACGATACGCCGAAAGCGAGGCTATTCTGCATTCTGCTGTGATTCTTTTCACCTGAAGGCACAGACTGCTGTCAGGCACATTGTGGGCATTCTTAAAATCACCGTCAGTGTTATATAGGCTTCCAAAAAATGGATAAAAACACTTTTATTTTGACCAAATTCTTCGAACTTCAGCAGTCTCCTTCCCTCTTTCTCTCATAATGGTGAAACCTAAGTAGCCCTCCACCCATACCGATGTGTCACACGCGGTTGCATTCTTCTGCAGCCCTTTCAAAGTTGAAATGTTAGTAGCTATGGCAACCCTGACTCAAAACAGTGAGTCATGCATCATGAGAGAGGCATGCTAGGAGTTTGCGGGAAGTTCACTTTTGTGCTGACTCCCCTTGTTACTAAAACTACCACTCCAGATACAATATGGATACCTCTGTTTGAATTTGCTTCATTCATTAATTAAAAAAAAAAAAACAACAACTTTATTTTATACTTGATAGAAATTTGTTATTTTCATTTAAATGAGGAAAAAAATATGTATTTTTTTTGTGTTTCTTTTGATCAGGTCATGTGACTAGCTCGACTGGAGCACAAGTCCGTCAATTTTCTATCTGTTCCAATCCGATAAAATATTTAGATCACCTCTCAAAAGAATAAAACAAAGATATGTGAACAAAATGCATGTTTTGGCCATTAGCAATCCATATACAGCACCCGCCGCAACATTTCCTGTAAGGGTGTGACGTCACGTGAAAACTACGCATTCTTAGCAAAAACTAGATTCAAACAAGAAGTAAAATACTGTAAAATTGTAGTATTTAATTAAGATAAAATTATTTATACAAATTATACCAATATAACTAAGCATGAAAAATGCTTTAATTTGATAATGCAAATGAATCGCTGAATTAGTTATGAATTGATTCATCAAATTTTTTATCTACATATATTTTTACTACATTTTCAAGGACGAAAAATACTTTGATTCAATGATTTGTTTGCATTATCAAATCAAATTAGTTGAATTAGTTATGAATTGATTCATCAACATTTTTTATCTACATATATTTTTACTACAACATTTTAAAGCTTGATGCAAAAATGTTTAATATGATTTGGTAATGCAAACAAATCATTAAATCAGTTCAATTATTTATGAATTCATGAACTGAACTGATTGTTATTAAAAGCCCATTGCTTTTTTAACGCTGTAATACTACATATTTTCTTTTCTACAGGTGAATATGACCTTTTTTAAATACTCTCACACTACATATTTTCTTTAAAATGCATAACCGTTCATGATAGCTAAAGAGAAAGCAAACATTTTTCATCAGGTCTCTTACTTATGAAGGACACGGTGCTGGAGTGCAGCAGTTTCTCGGCCCACAGCTGACAAACCTCTGTGTGGGTCAGATTCTCGGCTCCGTAGCACAGCTGATACTCCAGCTTGGGTAAAACATGCACCGGAACAGCCTGGATGAGAGCAGATTCAATGATTACCCACTCAAACGGCAGTTATGAGTCACTGTTTTCTATACACAGATGCAGAAGAGTAAATCCTGTGCTGCTTTTTTCAGGGCAGAAAGTTGAGAGCCATTGACTGGAAAGAATCGGTTAATACATTGATGACATTTAAAACTCAACTCTACGGTACCGCACAGGAAAGCAGACTGTTTAAAGAAAGGGAGTGGTGAACATTACTCAACCCTGGTTAAAATATAAAGATTAATGCTTGGCATATTGACTCAAATTCAATAAAGGGCTGCTAAAAATCACAGACAATGATAACTAATAATGATAATAAGATGCATTGTGATTGTTTACACAAGAACTGACGAGTCTGATGTTGTTTGGAATCTCTCAACCTTGACTTTTGGGGCGTATCCTTCAACTAGGGCCAAAATAATCAACATTTTCACAAAAGGAGCATTGTGTTTGTGTATTAGCATGTGTCCAGCTCACCCTGAAGGTGTCTTTGTCATGTCTGGGGTGAGCGATGTTCACACTGCTGCGCACCATGAGCAGAACATCCAGCAGGCTGTAGAGTTTGTACAGAACACTGCCCTCTGCTGGAGGATCATAGTCCATCTCATCCTCAGCACTGACCTGAAGATCCTCCTTTAGAAGACCTGCGATAGATGGATAAAGATTTCTGTATAAAAAAACTTTGACTAAAATAAATGGACTTGAAAATGCAAAAAATAATAAATAAATAAACAAAATAAAATAAAATAAAATACAGCCCCTGTAGATCATATTAATATTATTAAATGCTAGCACTATCTTGTTTTTTGCCTTACATGTGACACAGACAACGTGAACAGAAAAAAATTTAGATTTGAAAATAATTACATTCTTTCTATCCATACATAATAAACCGGGCACAAAACGTATTAGACGTAATCTTGCATATACATTTGTTACATTATTCTAATCTGTATACCGCAAGTAAATATTTGTTAATGTTATTTTTGTGCCAATTTATTGTTATTATTGCATGTTTTTTTGTGTGTGATTTGCATATTTGCATATATATATA
>NW_015536587.1:212451-214445 GCF_001515605.1 Sinocyclocheilus anshuiensis
AAATAGCTTTTTTTCCCTTTTCTTTTCTTTTCTTTTCTTTTCATTTTTTTTTTTGGGGAGAAGGGCATCTCATTAATCTTGGTGATATTTCTTGGTGATATATTGGTGACACTTTTTGTGCTTCAATGATAATTAAATATGATCATACAAAGACTTTTGTTACAGTTACTGAAAAAAATTAATGTATTTTTAATTATTAAATACATTTAAGTATTATTTGAATATTTTAAATAGTATTTAAACCTAAAATTGAAATAATAATGTAAATAATTATTAAAATATATTTAAAGAATTGACATTTATTTTGATAGACTTACAATATAGTAAAATGGACTTCCTCACACATCAGGTGTATTTCCATTGCCTCCATTTCGTAATTTCTAGAAGTTTATGGATATGGCTAGGTTTTAGAGCATCACCTGTTCAATGAGTATCTGATATGGGCCATAATTAAAAGTACATTTGAATAACTTAACAAAAATATAACCTGACCATGACTGTGGCCACACTAAATGTAGCCTTTGCCTCTGAGAGGGTGTTTTGAGCACTAACGTTTTCTTTGAGTGGCTAGCAGCACAGGAACGTCAGCAGGCAGTGTGGCGTCCTCTCCCTGTCCCTCTCTGGACTCCAGATATGAGGTCACACACTGCTTGACCAGTGAATGGGTTTTAGCTTCTGGAGGTTTGTCTTCTGGGACATGTGGCTTCACAGGCTCCTGGTTCTTGCTGGGAGTGGATTTCAGCATGGCGTCCTGCATCCGCAAAATCTGTCCGAGCTGATCGCACTCGCCGGATATTCTGGGTCTTTTGATGCCTTTCTTTGTTCCTTTGCCCAGAGGGATTGTGGGTCCTGGCGTGACTGGGTCGGGTGCTTGGGGGGAGGACACCTCTGCTGGTGTCACCTGGGTCTGAGGTCTCTGTGGGGAGAGAATGTCATCTATGACTAGTCGTTCTTCATCAGAATCCAAATCCTGGTCCGTCTTATCTTCCATCATATGTCTGGGCCGCTTGGTGGGAGGACACTGAGCAGAAGACGTTTCTATCTTCTCTTTTGAATCTTCAATCACACTTTCCTTCTCTGAAATGGCACTTTCATTCAGCGTACCGTTTCCTCCTCCAGCCAAAGAGTCGGTCTCTCCTTTGACCTTAGCCACGGTCAACTCAAGGGGTTCTGTGGGAGCGTCTTGAGATGTCGAGGTGTGTTTTGTTGTACCTAAAGAGTCTGTCGGGTTCTTGGGGCTTGGGGTAAATTGAGATGGAGATGCGGTTGGATTTGTAGAAGCTGTTTTTGGTTCATTCTGTTCCTTCACTTTCTTACTGGGCTTGTAAGACTCCCCAAATGACTCCAGGTCTGTTAGATCAGTCCCAAAATCCATACCAGCATCATCAAATGCAAACACACTCCTAGACATCTTGTCCTGGGCAGAGTAAATATTATTTACAATGTTTATATTTGAAATGTTTTTTTCAACTCAGAGTTATTTAGGTTTACTTTATATTTATTTATTTAGCCGATATCTAATATAAAATTGTCGTACAATATAATCTAAAATGTAATAAACATTTTAGTTATGCATCTCTTTATATATACACTACTGGTCAAACATTTGGAATAATTGAGGGATTTTTAAAAGTCTCTTATGCTCACCAAACCTGCATTTACCTGATCAAAAATGAAAATAGTAATATAGTAAAATATTATTACAATTTAAAAGAACAGTCTTCTATTTTAAAATATTTTAAAATGTAATTTATTCCTGTGATTCAAGTTGAATTTTCAGCATTACTCCAGTCTTTAGTGTCACATGATCCTTCAGAAATCATTCTAATATGCTAATAATATGCACATTAAAAAATGTATTTATTCCAATCTTTTGAGCATTTCTGTTTAATAATACAATAATAAACAGATATATAAAGTAATACTATATTATTAGAATTTTGTAATGAATTATAATCACATTGTATATATATATATATATATATATATTTACA
>NW_015536587.1:214931-230887 GCF_001515605.1 Sinocyclocheilus anshuiensis
GAGAAAGCTAGTGTTTTTTTTTAATAAAAAAAGAAGATAAATAAAGTAGAATTAAAATAGAATTGAAAGTGCTAGAGTTAGAGGGTCAAATAAAGGTGGAACAGATGTGTTTTTAGTCGTTTCTTGAAGATGATGGTTTTTTTAAAGCTAAAACTACTTACAAGTAAAAAATAATAAGTTCTTTATGAAAGTGATTTTATTAAAAAAAGGGAAAAAGGAGCCAATAATTACAATAATTAATTAGTAATTTATTAATAATTATTAATAATTTATTAATAATTCATCTACAATATATTTGTCTGTTGTTAGGTCTTCTTACCGTGATAAACATCTTACCTCAGGAGGAGGCTCCATTTTAACAGGGAGCTCTTCTGAAGTGAGGAAAAACACAGGACGTGATACAGTCTTCTTGAATGCCAGCTTCACGCTCTCTTCATGAAACAGCAGACTCCTCTCTCTCCAGCTCATCTCTGTCTTCAGCAGAGGAGGATCGATGTACGCCGTCTTACTCTGACTGCTGCCTGAGAACAACCACAACATTCATCATGTGGGACTATGGACAGGATTACAATCTTATGATCTACAACAGGGCCGGGCAACTTCGGTCCTAGAGAGCCACTGTCCTGCAGTTTAGCTCCAACCCTAATCAAACACACCTGAACAAGCTAATCAATAGGCTTGTTTGAGGTGAGCAAAATCTGCGCAGAACCGATCACCGGTGATCACCGCGAGATGCATGCCGGTTAGAAAAGTGTCCGAGTTACGTCCACCTTGCTCTGATGTCACGCTGACGTGTGCCAAAAAGCTCTCGCGACGGCGAGGCAGCTGTGTCGGATTGTGCAGTCGAGCGCAGTTGCTCTCCACCGACTGCGCTGGTCAAAAGCATGATGGGAAACGACTGACTGACGACAAAGCTTAATGCTCATTGGTTCAGACAACTGTGATGCTGCATTCTCTTCTAAAATGTTAAATTTTTTATCTGATTCCATGTGATTATGCGTTTAAATTATGCAAGAATGTTCCCAAACACTATGACAGTACCATCTCTGTGTGAGATATGTGATGGTTGTCATATTTCTATAAAAATCTAAAATATATGTTTGTATTAAAGTAAAAATGGATGATAAATATGCCTTTCGTATGGAATTAAATAGTAAGCACTTTGAGTGTCTTGTTCATCATATTTACTTTCATATAAAAGCAACAGAACTGAAATTATATCATGTTTATTAGCAACACAGCACGTGAGTGAGAATAACGCGATATCTGTCTTTGATCTCGTTGGTATCTGTTCACTTCGAGAGGTCAGAACTGTCCGTCTTGACTGCGCTTATTTCACTCCTCCCCTCACTGCAGCCGCCTACTCTCGCCTTCATTTCAGGCGCCTTCATTCATTTCTCAAACAAGCCTAATGTCTTGACTAGAAAGCTAAAGGCAGGTGTGTTTGATTAAGGTTGGAGATAAACTCTGCAGGACAGTGGCCCTCCGGGACCGAAGTTAAAACAGGAAGTGACCCCTCACCTTTCATGGGACATTTCTCAAACAAGCCTAATGTCTTGACTAGAAAGCTACAGGCAGGTGTGTTTGATTAAGGTTGGAGATAAACTCTGCAGGACAGTGGCCCTCCGGGACCGAAGTTAAAACAGGAAGTGACCCCTCACCTTTCATGGGATTAATTTTGACCCAAATGGGCAGCTCCCACACTTCCGTGAACTCAAAGCTGTTATTCAGGAGCTGAAGGAAGGCCTCTTTAGATAAACACACTTGTGGCTCATAAGTAGCACAGAGTTTTTCCGCATTACTGTCATTGCTAATGACCTGCAGAAATGAACAGACATCAGGATTAACACAAGTATTATATTTATATTAATAAGAATTATACATACATACATACCTACATACATACATATATAAGAATCAAACATATGAGAGTGGTAATTCAAACCAAATGCAGCAGTGCCCCCTAGTGGTTAAAGTCACATTTTGCAAGACAGACAACACTGCTTGTAAATGCTAGAAATTACATTTGTGAAACTCGCAAAAAAGGACATTTCTGGGTCCCTTTTTACCCGTAAAAACTAAAAATGTTTTAAAAATAAATATTTTCTGCAGGTTTACGACCATGTAAAGAAATTATTAAATTGAATGGAACATGTCAATGTTCTCTAAACATAAATGTCTTGTATTAACAATGCTTGAAAATAGAACTAACTACACATCTCCATTTTTGAATTCATTTTACAAAAAATGTGCTAAAAAACAGCTCTGCCCCCAACCACTAGAATATGGAAATAACTTTTACTGTACCTTCTGATCACACTGCAAAAAATGATGTTCTTCATCAGTATTAGTTTCTTGTTTTCCAGAGCAAATGTCTAAAGATTCTTGAACCAAGATTTTACTTGAGAAGCAAAAATACATATTTATTCTTGTTTTAAACATAAGTTCAATTAATTTTATTCAATTTCTCAGAAAACTTAGAAGACTTCATATCTCCCGCATCTCAAGTAAATGCATCTTGATTTAAGAATGCTTAGATATTTGTATTGAAAAACAAAAAAATACTGAGGAAGATATTCATGTTTTTTCTTCAAAGTCCATGCAACATTTTAATGCCATGACTTCAACTATTTAAGGCTTTTTGCTCAGATTCAGGACCTTTCAAGGCCTTGTCTTGTAGAAGAGCGAATTAGACCCTTTTAAGACCTGCAGAATACCTATTTAACATGATTCATAATTTTTGTTAGAGTAATATTAATATATTTGTATTGCATCATGACATTATTTACATGGCAATTCAGCAAGTTTCTTTCTCCCAATTGTCATTACAGCAATGATATTATACTACTACAGCTACTAATAATAATAATAATTAAATGGTACTTAATAGTATTTATTCATGGTAGTACTTGTACTGAATTTAACTCAATTAAGCATTTAAATAAAAATGCAAAATAAGAATTTAAGTAAAAAATGTGTATTATTGCCAATTTTCATTTTGGGGTGAAAAATTACCCTTTTGTGATATTTATCCATATAAAGTTTGACAGAAATTGACAGAAACACACACAGGCTACTTACAGTGTGTCCTAAAGTTGCTTTTTTAGCTGGAGGAATCACATTTGACACGGTTTCATAGTCTACAGCAAGCTGGGTGTTTTCTGGTATCACTTTTGTGTCTAGCATGTCTATTTTACCCTGAGGAGAAAGACAGTAGAGATAGATATAACAAGCATCAGTATATCACACATTTAAAGGTCCCATGGCATGAAAATTTCACTTTATGAGGTTTTTTAACATTAATATGAGTTCCCCTAGCCTGCCTATGGTCCCCCAGTGGCTAGAAATGGCGATAGGTGTAAACCGAGCCCTGGGTATCCTGCTTCGCCTTTGAGAAAATGAAAGCTCAGATGGCCCAATCTGGAATCTTCCCTTTATGTCGTCATACGGGGAAAGGTTACCTCCCCTTTCTCTGCTTTGCCCGCCCAGAGAATTTGGCCCGCCCATGAGAAAATGAGCTACTACCGTGCAAGGCCAGCGCAATATTTTTTTTTCCTCGAGAGACATCATGGCTTGCAAACGAGCGAAGCATGGCAGTTGCCCCGCCTCTCTCCTCCTCATTAGCATTTAAAGCTACAGACACAGAAATGGCACGTCCTAAGGAAAGCTCATTGTGGGACTGGCTCGTAGTGGCTGAAATTCTGCACCAAGGCTGAATTTCGGGAAAGAGACTTCAGATACAGTACTAGGGACCACTTAGGCCTATATAAAAGCATCCAAAAAGCAGCATGTCATGGGACCTTCAAGATCAAAGAAAATAAATATAGAAAAATAAGTACCATAGCAAGAAGCTGTTTCTCAAAGTTGAGAGATATTTCACCCACAAACTTTACACTGGTTAGGCTAGTAATCTCTTGAATGCTGTAAACCTGTGGGTAACTCTTCACATGTTCCAAACAGGCTGCAAAATATTCCTGTTGGGGAAAACATACAAAATCAAAAATATATATTTAAAATATATATTTTTATTATTTAATTAAAATTAAATAATTAAAAATGTAATTAAAAACAGCAATGGATTTTGTAAAAACATTTGAATAGTAAAAAAATAAAATAAAATAAAAAAGATAAGAAAAAAATACTACCTCAGTGTAGCGGGTGCTGCATGGTGGCATATAGTTGTACCCATCAGCACATGCTCTAGAAACATCTTGCAGGTATTTCATAAACTCTGTTACCTCGTTCTTCACCAGCTCCAACAAACACTTTGAAATGAGAGACAATATGAAACACATGAAAACAGCCTTCATCCATGTACCTCAATCAAAACTGCCTTACTATTAAAGCAGGCGATCAGGACGAGAGATGGTCTACCTTGGAAGCTCTGGAATAATTCTTGTGGATGAGCATGTTGAGATATAGCTTGCGATTCTTTGCATTGAGGGTGGAAAAGCAGGGGTAGGGCACTAGGGGCTCAGGGAACGCTGGAGTCGCAGTTCTCTTCACAGGTTTGGCTTTGGTTGGTTTGCATTCAGACGAGGGCTCATCTGATGCAAGGATGTTACTGACATCTGCATCTTCATTACACTTAACAGTCTTTGCTTCTGATGAGGATCCATCTGGCTTTTTCTCACCCGTCTCCTCAGACTTTGTATCAGAGCTTTGAAGAAAACAATTAAAAATCTCAATAACATACCATCATTTAAAGGAACACTCCACTATTTTTGAAAATAGGCTCATTTTCCAACTCCCCTAGAGTTAAACAGTTGAGTTTTACTGTTTTCGAATCCATTCAGCCAATCTCCGGGTCTGGCGGTAGCACTTTTAGCTGTAGCTTAGCATAGATCATTGAATCTGATTAGACCGTAAGCATCTCGCTCAAAAATGACCAAAGAGATTCGATATTTTTCCTATTTAAAACTTGACTCTTCTGTAGTTACATCGTGTACTAAGACCGACTGAAAATGGAAAGTTGTGATTTTCTAGGCCGAGATGGCTAGGAACTATACTCTCATTCCGGCATAATAATCAAGGAACTTTGCTGCCGTACCATGGGTGCAGCAGGCGCAATGATATTACGCAGCGCCTGAAAACAGTCCTAGCTAGGTAACTTCCAATAAGCCTATTTTCAGGCGCTGCGTAATATCAAAAATAGTGGCTTTAACCCTTTTGTAGTCTTATTTTAGACAGAAAAAAAATAACCTTTTGATTTTTTTTTTTTTTTTTACTTCATTGGGATAGAAAATGGGACTTTTGTGGCATTGTCTATGTGAACAGCCACTCAAAATAAAAAGTATTATACACACAGACACACACACACACACACACACACACACACACACACATATATATATATATATATTATATTAATACATTTGGTGTCCACATTAAATTAAATTTGCAAAAGTGATTTCATACACATAAAAAGCATATTACATGCAAGTAAATTGTCTACTTTAATGTTTCAAACAACTTTTCTGAAAATAAAATGTCAAAATATGGGTAAAATAATGTTCCACCAGATATATTTATGTAAAAATGAAACAACATACTTATTCTGACCATTAACTTACTTATTAAAATGTTTTTTTTTTAAGTGATCATACTAAATTGTATTATATTTAATGATTAAAATGATTACAAACTTCTTGCTGACAAATGAGGTTTGAAGGATGCTTTAAAACCATTTTCATCTACAGAGTATCCCTTACAAAAATTACCATGGTTTTACTATAGTAATTATGAACATTTGGTAGAAATGTTGTACATTCAAGTATTTAGGCTACTTTCCCATATCAGATAGCACTGATAGTTTGAAAGCTGTAACCATGGTTACACAATCTAATTATGTTAATGAAGAGCCGTTTTATATGTGGGTATTACGCTCGTGCTATTAATAACAGTTTCGCTACACTTATCGTAGGGTTTGAGCACAGTCACCTACCTGTGTAAAAGACCAAACAGTTCTTTGACGGTGGGCGCGAGAGTGAACTTGTCAAACACATCTCTCGAGAACTCAAGCGGCCCAGTGACAGGAGCGTCGTTCCTGAGGACAAACCAGCACACTGAAGCTAACTGCAGTTTATTAAACTGGTCAGCATGAAAATGTGTTTATTCAGCGAATCATATTCTCACCTACCATTTGAACTCCATGACCGCAGACTCTCGCACGCTGACGGTCCCTCATCATAACAGTGAGAATGCGATAGATGAATCTTCCGGCTAGAACCAAAACATGACACAAAGGTTCCGCTTCCTATCACACGTTTGAGATTTTTCGCAGTTCTTAATTATTATGCTTTTATTGGTACAATAAATTTGTTACAATAGATATTTAAAAAAAATTACTTCCAGTGGTGTAGGGTTTTGGCGGCACATACTGAAAAATATCAATAAATAGCTTGATTTTAAGTTTTTGTATCATACTTTAAGAGCAAATCTGATTCCAGTCAGAAATTAAGAATGAGTTTAAATTATTAAGGTTAATACTTAAGTACAATTAAATGTAGATAGGTCTTATGTATTTATTTTACTTGATCTATTATCAGGTATGTTTATGACGAGACACTTTGACTTTTTAAATTGAGTTTTCCTCAGTCCTTTTCACATGTTGTGTTAATTTAGTTTCTGACCCTGATAGCGCACGTACATCACAGAGACGTTTATTAGACGTCTGCATTTACATCTTCAAGACATATTTTTAAGAGTGTTTGCTCATCTGCAATACGTCCAGCAGATGTACGTGTGCTATCTGGGAATGAGTTGATGTGAAATCTTCCAACAGTTCAGTTGGCTTTCCCCAGTACGTCTGCAAGATGTCTGTTTGCTTCATCTGGAAAGCATCTGCTGTGTACAAACATCTGATAGGCGTCTTTAAGATGTCAGTTTTACATTCATTCTAAATCATAAACATCTTAAAGACATCTTCTAAACGTCTATTTGACATCTGATAGGAAACGTCCTATATATAGACGTATTGCAGATGAGCAAATACTCTTAAAAATACGTCTTGCAGATGTAAATGCAGACGCCAAATAGACATCTCCGTGATGTGCTATCAGGGTTAGGGTTGTTCACTCGATAATATACTAAAAAATAACCGTGACTATGGTATTCTCAAGAAAACCATGGTTAATTTTATAGGCCATTCTTGTTGAATTAATCTTTAGAAATAGCACAGACTTTTATTATGATATTGTTGGAGTTAAAGGGATAGTTCACCCAAAAATGAAAATTCTGTCATCATTTACTCACCCTCATGTCGTTCCAAACCTGTATGAGTTGCTTTCTTATGTTGAACACAAAAGAAGATATTTTGAAGATTGCTGGTAATCAAACAGTTGGTGGTTGCCATTGACTTCCATAGTAGGAAAAAATATATACTATGGAAGTCAATGGCAACCACCAACTGTTTGATTACCAGCAATCTTCAAAATATCTTCTTTTGTGTTCAACATAAGAAAGCAACTCATACAGGTTTGGAACGACATGAGGGTGAGTAAATGATGACAGAATTTTCATTTTTGGGTGAACTATCCCTTTAAGTAAACTTTGCAACCCACTTCAAACTATTTGAGTCCACATGTACGCATCTCTTATTTTCTTGATATTTAACACATTTAATGCCTACTGCTTCTCCGAAAAAAGGTAATGGCTTCCACTCCATCAAATGTAACATTAATGTCTGTAAGTTTTGAAGTTTTCTTTTAAATGTTGTTCTGTTCCTCCACTTCCATCTCTGAAGGTTTTGTGGAAATTACTTCAACCATGAACTACATAAAGAAGTATGACACACACTGAATAAGAGCCCATTACAAGCGGTAAATTTTATTATGGGATAACAGCACATAAAGCACATCTAAAATCGATGTGTCCAATGCACTTTTAATAAAGGTAATATTAAAGGTACAGTTTCTAAGTACAATATAACAACATTCATATTAGAATGAAAAGTATTTAAAAGACAACATTACATTTCTTATTTTTCTTTACAGCGGTATTTACAAAATGAATCAAAATGCTTATTTTCATATTTAAGAATCAGACAAACAGAAGGAGCAAAACCACTATTGAGAAGAGACTATCTCCTAAAGAGAGTTCCAAAGAGCTGAATAAAAAGGTACATGATCGACTGTCCCCATTTTAAGATCAGTAGCAAACATGTGACGTAAAAATATGTGACAACCGCAAACCGTTCTCTGCTTTTGTCCCCCCTGCCGGTAAGCAGGAGCAAAATCCAACCCATCCTGCCCCAGCCCTTGTGCCCTCCCCTTCAGCTCAACAAGAAATAGAAGTGTAGTATGCATCATTTAACATACACATATGAACACTTAAAATACATTGCATTAGTCATTTTGTTTCATAATAGTCAACTTAAAACCTAATTGGCAGGAAACAACAGGGAGAACACAGAGTGGATTGTCTATTGTCCACCAGTTTGTCTCTGCAAATATCCAAATGGGGTTTGTGTTTAACATCCAACCAGGGTGCAACTGACAGGATGCAATGTCCCATAACCAACGTGAAGTTGTTTGGAGGAAAAGAAAAAGTAGCATCTGAGAATCTCAGAAAATACAGGACATCACAGAGACAAGAAAATGCTGTTTCCATGGCTATAAACAAACATGAAATGCCTCAAAAGACGGCCAATGAAAAGAAAAGTCAGTAACACAAGACAGAATTCACCTACATGTGCAAACACAATCATTTGAGTATGTGAAAACAAAACGGACGAATAGAGCTTCTGCATCCTATACCACTGAGAGACACTCAGTGTAGTTTGCTATGTATTATTGCAAGTAGATTCTGCCTTGCTACAAAGTTAAAAACAGGAAGTTTGACAAAACTTTGTACAACCACCTTTGTCCTGTACAATTTATAACACTTAACCATTGTGTGTATATGTAAGTGTGAGTGGATTTAGGATAGAAAAAAAAATGTTTACAAAGCGCGTTTTTAAAAAACAGAAGGTAGAATCAACAAAAAAAAAAAAAAATGGAGGGAGCCAAATAGCGGCAGACAATCCGGTACTTTAACGTGTGTTTAAAGTCCTTCCAGCAGAAAATAAGCACTGGATTAGAAACTCCTCCAGCTAGTTTCGAAACAATCAAAAAGAAACACAATACTGCTGCTTTTTTCCATTTTTTTAAAGCATGAACAAACATCTTTGTTGCGAAAAATTCTAAATTGCGACGTTTAATAGAGATTTACTTAGCCGATACTTGCTAATAGCCTAATCTTAAAAGTGGGAAGGAAACAAGCCGCGTCCCAAGACTAGCACACTGATACAGGTACTTGCTGGGTATTCGAAAGTAAATTTACCACTATCATTATCTTTATCGTTATTATCATTATTATTATTTATCAAGTCCTAATATCAATAATGCATCAATACTCAGTGAAATGAATTGACTAAGAGGGTGGCCTAGTCTATGAATCCATAATTTTTGTTCACAAAAGTAACTTACCTAGCACCACACGTCAGTATAACACAAAAATTAATGTCCGCACACCCTACCGCTAATCAAACTAAGTCTAAAAGAGAGAAGTATACTCAAAACAGAGATATTGTACAGCATGTTGTGTCTGATAAAACAGATAAATATTTGCACTGAGCAGGTCTTAATAGCAGTATTTTCTTCTTACCTATACAGACAGAAGTTACAAAGTTACTTTTATACATGTGATCGATAGAACATTAAATATCGTGAATTAAAAGCCGAAAGGAGGACAGGGAAACATAGCTGTACAGTTTACAGGCCATTTGACGTTCGTAGTTCTCCACCCGGGAACAGAACTAGTCAATAAACAAATAAAACAAACAAACAAAAAAATGACAATCAGAGAGCGAAAAAACCCAAAGCGAAAAAAAATGAAACGTGATAAATAAGAAAATGTATTTACATGCAGATGTTCAAAGCCTATGCACAAAATGAATCATAACATACTATATATTATTGCTTGACATTTGATTATGGCTAAAGACTTTTTTCGTCTATTATCTAAACATAGTTCACTTTTAATAACGCGTCAGCTGTGCTTTTGGATAGAAAACGCAAGGAAAAGGATTGACGTAAATCTTAGTAACACTTTAACCTTCAGCTTGAATGCTGTCGCAAACATGACACGTCATCGGAATTGAGAAAAAAAATATCGGTAAATGTGACTTTCGTTCAAACGTGAGTGCATAGGCCTTGTTGCGTTTGCATAACTTTAATCGAAATTAACGTCGAGGTGCAGTGTGTCATGCTTGTACAGCCTCGTCAAGGGATTCAAGCTCAGTGCTACGTAAAACATTACATCCTGGGGAAAAAAAAACGTACGTTCTTACATACAATTCATCATCTCACCCTGCTGCGTCTGATCTTTTAAAGCCTTGTCTGGGGGTTTGACCTTAAGCAAACATTACAAATAGCACAAACACACACATTTCCGCTTGTACACGCTCTCGCATCCACATTCGGTTCTATATTGCTTCTCACATTGATAAACAAAGGAAACCACGGTTGAAAAAGAATTTCGTTAAACAATTTACAAGGGAAAATGTATGGATCTTCCACCGATAAGAGAAACGCAGGACTTTTCCCTTCGCACGTCTAAAATACCACAGATCCAGAGGCGTTTAAGTACCTTTGCTTGTATTAGAAAAAATAAAGTTCTATCCCATAGCATATTGCTTTAAAAGTCTAATACAAACTACGCTGAAAAAATACAACATGCAAAAAGTGGTAAAACGCGACTTTACTACAGCTTTTATGGTGTTAGAACTGACTTGAGGATAATTGGACAGGAAACAGCAAAGCCTGTTCATCAAAGGGACTCCACAGCAGTGGTTACCCTGTAGAAACCCGTATTTGTCACGCGCGACAATTCTCCCGCGCGGACGTCTGAAGGTGGAGTAAATCGTGAAGAGGTATTTGGCACATAGACTCAAACAATTATGAGTGACGATTAGAACAAATCCCCATCCAGAAAAAAAAACCAAAGCTGGAAATTAGCGTAGCACGCTTGAGGTTGATATCTTGCTTTGTTGGATTTGCGGGAATTAGATCTTGGAGCTCACTGGGTGATTTGATAAAGCCAGTGGCCTACCGTCTTCTTTTGACTTGACAGCAATCATGCTAGTGAATAACATGGAAGGACATGAGCCCATAAATTGCGAAAGATGAAAAATGAGCTTTAAAAAAATGATCTATAGGACCACTGAACGGTAACAGATGAGTGTTTGTTCCCATTTGTACTTTAACATCATTACTAGGTTGTTTTGGGTTCAGTCCCGTTTCTAGTGAGCTGCCTTCCTGTCTGCTTGTCTAGGAAACATCCTCCAAAATAGAACCTTCTAAGTGACTGATTTGTATCAATCTATATAGACAACAACTCTGTATGTCACACAGATAGCTCGCCTTATGAGTAACATATGGGTTTGTCTCTGTTTGCAATTGATTCCAATGGAATTTTATGTTAGCATGTTGCTATGCTAAAAGCACAATAGTTCGCCTATAAATTTTGGGTAAATATTACCTTTTTTTAATAAGATTTAACTATTATTTATCAATTCTTTTCAGTATTGAATGAAATATATTCATATCTATGACTCCTAGACCATGATGAAAGAAAGTTTTTACAGATTTTGTCGCATTACATTCTGGGATTGCGTTAAAATTGGCCAAAATGTAGTACTTTTACTTTCCACCGCTTTGAGACACATTTTGTGTCAGAAGCTCAGCTAAAATGCTGTCCAGGTAGGCAGCTCACTAGGTTTTGGAACTGACCTCATTATTACCCCTGATCAATTATTATTCAATATTACTCTCCCTGAGCCACAAAACTGCTGATTTACAGTGTAAAGAACTAAATATGAACCTGGATTGTCAATCACAGATTGATGATGTATTGTAATAAGCAGGACTTCTTGGGAATGCATTGCACAGACTAATATTTTGTCAATAGTAGTGCACTATATTTCATAAAAGCGTTATTTTTTATCTGGACTCAAACATGGCATCAAGATCAATTTATTGATCTTTAGAGGCAACATAGAGCTGACTAACGTGTTTAAGCTATCGGCTTCAGAATTGAGTTAGACAGACTCTTCCCTGAGGAAAATACTTTGTGTCATGGGGAAAACAAATTACATGAAGCTACCAAGATCTACTCAAAGTTTCTCAAAATGTCAGTTAGCAGGTCGTAGATGTGATCGGTGAAGTTTTTTTCTGGATTATATTGGGATTTTCTATTCGCCACAACATAGTTTTACTGGAATGTTACACTACAACAATTTTTTTTCAGACTCAAAAAAGCAGGAAAGACCACTATGGCACATTCAAGAGACGTACAAACACACGCAACACACAACAGTTAGGTATTCCAAAAACTAGCACTATTACTACCATTGTCTTGTTCTTTGAAAAAGACAAAAAAAATAAAATAATAAAAAACACACAGATTCTAATTATTGCAGGATTAAGTGCTATATCATCCTTCGTTCTTTCCCTTTTTCTTTCATAGGCTTCATAAGCACTGTACAATGTTACAAAAATAGAGGATTTCATCCAGACAAGGCTTTGAATATTTCTCTTTTCGTCTTTTTTTCCACTCTTACGTTCCTGACGAGCTTTGCTGCTGGGCAAAGACCCTCACAAGAGCCAGTTTAAGGAAGATCAGCCGTTCATAAACCAGATCTAACTCTTCCACACGGTCATGTGGCACACCACCACTAGGTGGAACCATTAAACAGCATGTGATGTGTGTGGAAAAAGGGTCCGATTGCATTCAACAGCCCTTTAGACCCGGTGTGCTTAGGTTTTCCCAATGGGACGTTATTCAAGGACGAAATAACAAGAACTACATGTTTTACCATATCTCCCATTTAAAGGTGGCAGACAATGAGTGTTTCCTACAACCCCCCCCCCCGGCAGACGATGAGTGTTTGCTACAAACCCCCCCTAGATTACGTGATCTGCCTTTACCCAGCACCAACCTCCGCCTCGCGCAAATAAATACACAAACACGCACGCACGCAAACACGCACCCACCCTCAGCAGCGTTAGGGTTTCCAGCACTCGTTCTCCATAACCGTGGTATTTATACATGCAACACATCACTAGGTAAATATACATGTCTTAAATTAAAGAAAGGTGCAAATAAAAGTGCCTTATCAATTTTTCACAATTAAGAATAGTCTAGCTACTAATATCATACATGTTATTTAAAATAGATTCTATAAACATTTTTTTCCTGTATAGTTTGTACTTATGATCTTATACCCTGTAACATGTTAGAAAATAGGTGGAATGGACCCTTGCATTGCATCGATGTTGGTGGTCGGACCATTACGTTACGTTAACACCATTCCGGAGAGGGACTTAATAGCAGATGGCCTTAAACGATATCACTAAGCAACTACGGTAGATGGAGTCTCTGACGGCTAAAAGCAATCGCAACTAGAATTACCAGAATTCTACGTTGTTCCTTCTTTTTTTTTTTTTTCTCAATTGTCTGTAGAAAGGTGATGTTGTGTGTTGACTCTACATCACACTCCTTCTCCATATCTCTCTTTCTCTCTCACTTCGTATTCTTCTTCATTCGGTGCTGGTTTGAAAACAGTGCACAGGGCGGAAGGAGCTAACAACGTATTTTTCTACGTAGACTTTTTTGGTGCTACAACAACTGCTGGAACAGTTCGGATAATCAACTTTTTGATCGCAACTTTTTATTTCATGTCCTTGGCTTGAAAAGGGCTCTCCGGGACTCGTTTTTCCGTTTTGGAAACAATTTATGCTGATTGTGACAAATCGCCATGGGACCGTTCTCGAAAATGAATGTGTGGACTCTTCAGGTTCAGCCAGAGAGAGAAAGAGAGCGAGGGAGCGTTCGGGAAAAACAAGTGTCTTCATCTTCTTATCCTCTCCCCTGGGCTCCGAATCCCACCTGTGTCAGTAAAAGAAGGAAACAAACCCCAAAAATAAACCACTGGAGTCAAACCCAGTCTACTACCTCCTCCCCCACGAAAAAAAAAAAATCACAAAGAAAAAAAGGGGAAAAGTGTGTGTGTGCAGTGTGTCGTCCGTCCAGGTGTGTGTATGTGCAGGGCACTGCTAAAGTGTCTCAGATTTATGCTTGACATTCCCCACGGTGTAAATTCTCCCGGGCGGGGTGGGCGCGGGGAAGCGCTACCCGTCAATGGGCATGGACTGCTCAAAGTCTGATCCGAACAACTCCTTGTACAAGGGGGGGAAGTGGGTGCGAACAATGTCTGGGTATATTGCTTTGAACGCCGTCAGCTTTTCTGTATGCCGGCTGCACAGGGCTCGCAGTGTGGAGACTTTGCATATTAACTGCAGAAAGAGAGAGAGAGATTTTAATTTGGTGGAAAGGACCCTGTGGTTCTGGGTCAAAAGGCAAAAGGCAGCGCCTCTATCTGCAGACACAACACAGATGGTCCCAGGTTTTTCACATGACATTAGCTAATCTTTCGGCCGCCAGACCAAATACAGCTTTGTGGATGAAGTCATACATGAAATTCAAATTGATCCAATTGACATTCTTAATAAATGTCCCTGGCCCTATAATGCAATGGTTTTAAACAGGGGGTCTCTGCAGAGAATTTACAAGAAAAGAAAAAAATAAAAGTATTTACTTTTTTTTTTCTTTCCAAAATGTTTTATCACAACTGTCAAATTTAACACAATATTATTTAACACACTTAACAAACTGAATATTATGATTATTTAATTTTGCATTCTAATGACCAGTTGAAAAAGACTTGTGTGGTTATTGTTAACTAAAACTATTAAAAATAGTTTTCAGTAATTGAAATAAAATAAAATTTTATTTCTATAAATATAAATAAAAATATTAGATGAAAAATAAAAATGTTGACTTGGCAAGTAACTGAAATTAGTTACTAACTGAAAAACTAAAATGGAATAAAAATAAATTAACCCTAAATATAAAAAAACAATAAAACTAATAAAAATGACAAAAGCACAACAAAATTATTCAAACTAAAATTAAAAAGAAAACAGGAAATATAAAAACAAAAGCCATTTCAAAAATTTTATAAATTCTATAATAATAAATATAGAATTATGTTATTATTATTACAATATTATAAATAATGTTAAAATAACAGATTTAATTATACATCATTTATTCTATTTGCATCCCTAGTTTTTTCCAGAAGGAAATAAAAACAAATATGTTTATTAATTTATTGTTTGGATTTATACATATAATTTTACTTATATGAAAAATTATCTGTAAAATTGTAAACTTAAAGTAAATATTTTCAAGATAAATACTTTAATAATTTGCTTTGGTATAATGGCAACATAACAGCCAATCATTTTATTTAGAAAATATTTAAAATTTGTAATATTTTACACATTAGTTATTCAAATAACACAATATAGAAATTCAGAGGATTACATAAAAGAATATAATATATAAGAATATATATAATATATAAGATAATAGATGATACATCTAATGACATCATATCCTGTTCCTTATGTGTCCAGTACCTTTGTCAGCATGCCGTCCTCTCTATGGTTCTTCTGTAGAACATGTTGGAGGGCCAGCTGGATCTTCTGCTGGAGTTTCTCCACCTTCACCTTCTCCTGGAGCCAGGATCGATCTAAAAACACACGGGGATGTTATACTTTCACATACACAA
This sequence comes from Sinocyclocheilus anshuiensis, assembly GCF_001515605.1. NCBI lineage: Eukaryota > Metazoa > Chordata > Actinopteri > Cypriniformes > Cyprinidae > Sinocyclocheilus > Sinocyclocheilus anshuiensis. The sequence continues at coordinate 230,608 of NW_015536587.1, forward strand.
TCTGAGCTGTCCCAACACCATTTCTCCTTTAGTCACAAATAGTTTTGAAGGTAAACAAGGGATTGTGGGTAATTTATGGGTATGCTTTAACACCGAGCCGGGCTCACCTGCAGACATCAACACGAAGGCGGAGAACAGGGCGATCTCGTCTTCAGAGAGGTGCACAGAACACAAGTTTTTCCCAAACTCGAAGACAGAGCTGATCAAGTCGTCGCAACCTGTCACCGTGGAGACAGAGAGAAAGAAAAAGTCAGTGAAAAAAAAAAAAAAAAAGGGGGGG
>NW_015536587.1:230897-244491 GCF_001515605.1 Sinocyclocheilus anshuiensis
AGAAAAAATCAGTGAAAAAAAAAAAAAAAAGAGGGTGGCGGGTGAGACAGAGCAGCAGACAGAGTCGGGTAGACACTTGATCTTTTAGCATGAGATGTCGGGGTGGCACAGAGTTAAAAACAATACAATCCTTTAGCATTACAGAATGATTTTTGCCGCCACATTTTCCCCCCTCCAGGCTAATCATGCTATGGCGAATGAGAGGGGTTACGTAACCATGACTGGGGTCACTAACAACACCGAATAAAACCCATGACTCAGAGCTCACGCAAACACTGGGAGATAGTCTACAGCAGCAGTTCTCAAACTTTCCAAGCCAAGCACCACCGTTCCCTCGAATTTTGTCTTTCATTTTGAACGCAAGCATTAGGACTAGAGCAACATTCCATATTTTTCAAACGTGGAAAGATCGCACTAAATCTGAACACAAAAAACATCACTATAGTAACATTTAGAAAGGATTGCACTGTATTTGCATGAATATAACATTTGCAGTCCCGTTCAAACACATAAATAGTACACATTTTAACATTAAATTTTTTAATTTTATTATTTTAAGAAATTAACATTTTTATATCAATCATAGCTGGAAAACTTGAAAAATTGTGATATTGTTGGTCTTAGATGCACAAATCTATATTACACTTGTAAATAAATCAGATACTAGAAATTAAGCATTAAAAATGGCAAATAATTGAAATAAAATATTCAAAGTTGTGTTGAATACCACCTGTTCACACATTTCCATATTATGTGGAAGAATCACACTAAAGCTAAAACACACAAACACCACACAAGAATATTTAGAAAGGATTGCACTGTATTTGCATGAATTAATATGCACATGCTGCATTATGTTTCAAACACATAAATAATAAATATAGTTTAGATGATTTTCCTGTTTAGAATCATATCTCGCCTTTTATATCGATTGCAGCTTGAAAACATTGTTGAACACAGCGCCTATTAAGTAATAATGTGAGTTTTAGTTTAGTTCTATATCAGACTCATAAATAAATTAGATATTGGAAATTAAACATTGAAAAATGCTAAATAATTTGTGTGTTGAGTAGTTTTCATACCAGTTTCAGAGCTACAGGTTTAAGCTTGGCGAACCCATGCAGGCTTGTTAAATGTGCCTCATATATGACAGGAATAAGACATAAGGCTGAGGACATCCATGTGAGATATGACTGAATGTTGTCTTGGAGGCTGTGACATATTTATCTCTAGATTTCTCATATGCGTGTTTGTTTTGGCATTTGGACAGCTTTCAGGCCCAAAGGGTTTCCAATGTGAGTGCATAATGACAGAGAAGAGATTTCACTAATGTCACGGCATTCAAACATAAATGCTATTTGCTTACTCTAGGAAAATTCTACGCCCAGGCTACGGCTGCGTGCTGCGGGTTTGATAAAACACTCCTGGTAGACACTCAATCTTGCTTATGCAGTTCCAGACGCCCACCATACGCAGCAGGTACCGCAATCCTGAGCAGCATCCTCAGCGAGGAAAGTTTAACTCCAGGTGTGGCGGATATGAGAAGCTGGTGCCGACCTGGTGGGCTTTATTTGCTTGCGTACACACAGCGTCCAAAATTAACACTCGAGTGCCAAATCCGAGTAAAATTGCAATTTTATTTAATTAAAAAAAAATGCATTTCATTCATTCATATTACCTCTTTGTATTTACAATATTGATTTAAATGTTAATTAGTTAAGTGTATAATTATTTATATAGAAATAATTATCATCATGTTTTTTAAGTAATATAGTTTTATTTATATATTTGCGTTGGCAGATTTTGGATCCTGCATACAGGTGTGTGTACAAAACAATTTTGACGTTTCTTGCAGTTAGGCAAATTGGTTGGGTTCTGCCTGCATTTGAATGCTGTTGCCATGTGCGAAATGAAGCCTTAGTTGACAGTTAGAACAAAAAAGAACACAAATAAGCAAAACACTCGCATATGATATCCCAAACACAGAATTTCCACTTCACATACCAAATGCAATCGGCTTTCGTAACTCACCTAATGACTTAAAGACATCAGGCCCCGCATACTTTCCGTCGAAATAGACTGTGTTGTTCTGAGGGTCGAAGGCACGGCACATTCTGACGAACACCACCTCCAAAGAGCCTACGCATAGACGAAAGAGAAACAAAATGTGATTTTATATACCGTATTGGCCCGAATATAAGACGACCCTGATTATAAGACGACCCCCCTTTTTCCAGAAGTTAAATCTTACTGTAGTCTTCAAATCTGGGTACTGTCTTACGTTTTAAAATCACAAACAGAGTTTGGTCCCATCAGGCTAACGTGACAGTGACGACTCATGCAGCTGTAAGGTTTTATTTTTTTTTTGTTTTTACTCGCGATCTTTACAACACGCATTACATTACGTATTTCATGGCACACTCGTTTTATGCGTATTTGGCGCCACCTACTGTTGTGGGTGTATTATTGACATGTCAAAGTCTAGACCCTGAATATAAGACGACCGCGTTTTTTCAGATGTATTTCCAAGAAAAAAAAACATCGTCTTATATTCGGGTCAATACGGTAATCAAAAACAGGTATGCTTAGAAATATGTGAAGGCAAATGCTTCTATCTGCATTTTTCACAGTTTATACATGTTGCATTCTCAGCACTGCCACAAGGGGTGCAATAGCGAGAATTAGTGTAAACCGTCTTCTTCTACAATAAGTTTTCTCATTCATGTTGATTACTGTGATTTAATGAGAATCTTGTATTTGCATATTTGCTTGAAGAATTTTTCTGGACATAAGCAGTGTGTTTATATCATAATGAGACACGCTAAAAAGGGGTGCAATAGTGAAAATGAGCATAAATAGTCTACTTCTACAATTCGTTCTCATTTAGGCCGACTTCTGTAATGGCGGAGCAACAAGAGAATCTTGCTCAGTAAGTTAGCTGAAATTAGCTAAGCTGTCGACATTTATAGTTAGCTATCTGAATGACAACACGTGGTTTAATGGTACAGACATTTGATGCTAGGTTTGTCATATAAGGTTAGTATTTTCATACTTGCTAGAAGAATGTTTCTGGCCATAAGCAGTGTGTTTATATCATAACGAGATTAGCTAAAAACAGAAATATGTGAAGGTAAATGCTTCTAACTGCACTTTTCAGTTTATATGTTACATTCTCAGCACTGCCACAAGGGGTGCTATAATGAGAATAAGCATAAGGTTAGTATTTGCATACTTGCTTAAAGTATGTTTCTGGCCATAAGCAGTGTGCTCATATCGTAACAAAGAGCAGTATCATAAAACAACTTTATTAACTCACCAATCAGATTTTTTTTAGCAGTGCTCTGTGTGTGTGTGTGTGTGTGTGTGTCTCAGGTGGAGTGTGTTTCTGTTATTGTTGTGAGTGGGAGCAGTAATTCTACAGTGGAGTGCTTTGGTGAGCACAGGCTTAGAGGATAAAAGCCACGTAATAGAAGCCATTACGGAGCTTTAGAAAGATGGCGGTGGTTTAAAATGTCCTGTCAGGAGAGAGTGCTCACTCAGTATTTTGTTAATAATTTTGGTCGGGCCTGGAACAAACAGAAACACTGAAAGCTGTTGGGATCATGACAGGGATGGGGTGTGAGTGTCATGGAGCACTTTGGTCCATTATTTTGTGAGGAGATAGTGTGCAGTGGTGGATATCATCTCAATAATGCCTTATTTTTCAAAGAGCTGACAGATTGTCCCGATACAGTTTTTCTGTATACACAAGAGATACTCGGCTGAAGCACTGCACGTCCTGCTGTGTGACATCGGCTGTGTTCGGAATGGAATACTTGCATATTGCTTACTGTGCAGTATACTATTTTAAGCAGTATGTAAAAAAAGAAAAAAAAAAAGTGGAGTATGCAACTAAGAGTATTCTGAAATGTTGAAATGTTAAAATGCCTTAATTAATATTTTTCAGTAAAATCAAGAAAAAAATGTTTCCTTCAGTTCATTCAGCACACCTGATGAATAAAAAAGGTAATTGCATCTTTTTATCTCACAATTCGGACTTTGTTTCTCGCAATTCTGAGAAAAAAAAAAATGATGTATTGACACATATAAACAAAATTGTGAGAAGAAAAGTTTGAATTGTGAGAAATAAACAATTTCAAGAAAAAAGACTGAATTGTGAGAAAAAGACGCAATTACTTTTTAAAAAACATTTATTCCATTGCGCGAAAAAAAAAATAACTGAGATGTAAACTCAAAATTCAGAGAAAAAAGTCAGTATTGCTAGATAAGTCATAAGTCGTAAACGGAATTGCATGAAAAAGAGTGAAATTCTGAGTTTATATCTCGCAATTCTGTGTTCATGTCTCACAATTCTAAATTCTCAGCATTGTGAGAAAAAAATGTCAGAATTGTGCAATGAAGAGCCACAATTACTTTTTTTTTTTATTCCCTTGGTGAAAAAGGGCTTCTGTTGTATACTGCAAATTTTGGCAAATGCATACTGTGCACATTATATATACTGCTATAGCAGTATGCTAATCCGAATGTAGCCACAGGCAATGCAGCAAGGAATTATTGGTGTTTACGCCCTGTAAACTAAGCCGGGATCAGATGATGGTGATGTGAACACACACTTTACCTGCTTTGAGAAGCACTATCTGATCATTCTGACAGAGCTCCATGAAGCCATCGATGCGCTTGGCAAACTCCACCACATACTGAATGGCCTCTGTGATTTTAATGGCACACAACTGCCACATGACTTCTCTGGGCTGAAGGGAAACAAAAGACAACTAGTTTCAACATGCAGCCATATTCTTTACTAGCAGTTTAATTTTTTTTTCCCCTAAAGCACACTTATGTTGTTAATCAAGGCTTCTTGTACCAATCATAATTCCGTTTTACATGACCATTTTATACCCTCTCACTGACCCTTAGAAAAATAAACAGGATTTGATACTGTACATTTAACACATTCTGATTCTACATTTAACACATTCTACCCTCCACAAACTGGCATCTTTTAAGAAAACACAGTACTCTAAAGTAGCCACTTAAATGGCTGTTCATCTTATTAATGCAACCAGTCAGAACATTTTCGATCCCAAAAACATCACCTCATCAGTAGCCCTGCAAGTTAAGACATTAAATTGCAAAGATCCCTGCCCAAAGCTTCTGAACAACCATATGTGGCGCTTCAAGAACATGTGTGTTAACCTTGCTCTGGTAGCTCTCCACCTCCTCCTGAAGGAACGCCTGCCAGGTCATCTGCTGGAGTTCTTCTCTCAGGTACTGACACGTCTCCATGTGGGACTTGGAAATGTTCTGGGCCAGATGTTCTGAAACACAATGCAACATACCTTCAAAAAACCTCTTCTTCCTACTGGCGGATTCATTTATGCTTACAGAAATGCTGAGGAAAAAGATCTTTCAAAAGATGCAGTGTTTTATTTGTGTCTCCAATCAAAGAGCTGCACTGTAGCGGTTTGTGATTTTAAGTCGATTTAGAAGCTTGTTGACCGTCTGTGTTTCTGTGCAAGAGGAAAATAGGGAAGTACTTCAAGTATAAATGTGAGGAGTGCGTGTAAATTCATGGCAACAAAGGTTATATTTGCTTTCAGCAAGAACAAGCGAATGGAAATGAGAGAAAGAAAAAAAAAGTATAAAAATTCAATCATGTTGAAAACACATCTGTTAAAAGGAGTCCCAGAGCAGGAGGGGAAGCTAAAAAAAATGATTTCCCTTGGCGCATGCCCTGCTGGATCCTGATTGGCCCTAATTAATGGAAACTAATTAGAAAAAAAGAGGTTCTGTTAATGAGTCTTTGAGATGAGTCTCCGACCTAATGCTATTTTAAGACACCTTTAGCGACGTTTGCCCCACGGTTGGGTTCTTCCCCCAGTACCATCCCTTACCCATCCAGAATTATCACTTACCCAACTCGGCCATGGAAACGGTGGGGGATGTCTCCCCATTTGTGAAGGAACAGTAGGGGAAGAAGCCCGAGCCCGGGGTGAAGTCGCAGATGGGTTCTGGCTTGATGCCATTGATGTCCAGGCCGGACTGGTCAGGCGAGGGTTGGATGTCCAGGTAAAAGCTGCTGACGCCCGAGTCGGGCTTGGTGCCATCGGGCGTGTGGCCGTTCATGTAGCCACTCAGATCATCGTGGAGCTCGGTCAGGCCATTGGTGGAGAGGCCGTAGGTTGGGGTAAGGGGCTCTGCCTCACCGGGCTGCTGCTGGTGGTCCCGCTGTTGCTGCTGGAGCCGGTGTTTCTGCACTTCTGCATAGAGGCTGTCCCGCTGTTTCTTTGACATCCGGCCAAACTTCACCGCTGTAAGAGGCAAAGACAGTGCATTAAGAACAGAAATCTCTCACAAATTATGAACACTTCCCTAAATATAATCAAATGCATTCAGAAAAAGTCTAACTAGGCTGGCGGACCAACCCTATCTTATGAAAAAACAACTATTTTATGAAGTGGCAATTTCGTATGAATTCATTGAAATGTATGGGGTTTTTCTTCAGCATGAAAGTCCTCCCCTAAAACTAACCATCAGTGGGGCATAAGCAGATCATATGAAAATGTACAAATGAGACAATACGAATATTTACAAATGCAATATCATGCAAACTAGTCATCAATTCATCAAAATGTACAATAGTTACGAATTGCCTTGAGAGTCCGCTGGGTTGACTTGTTTCTCTGACTTCTACAACTGAATGCGCTTATTACAGGGACACGCCGTTTGGTGCAACGTAAGTTTAAGTGTCTTTGGGACAGCGGTGGTGGCGCATAGCTTACTGTTTATGTTGATCAGACCAGCAACCTTTTGGCTACCAACCACCACACCAAAACAGCACATGATGACTTCACTCTATAGCCATTGTTACTGAAGAAACAACAAAAGGCACAATCTCTTTTCCCTGAAGACTCTGGCCTTTGAAGGAAAGCTCAGTATAGCGACATGGAGAGTACAACTAACTCCCGGAGGCAGGTTTTAATGTCTCTCAAAGGGTATTAGCGGTGTATTGGGTCAAAAAAAGCTCCACATGGTAATAGCATTAGCTTTCTCCTGATGTCTACTTGCCAAAATGATCCAAGAACAGAAGACCTGACTAGCATGAATCGTCAATTTACAAGCACTCACAAAAAGGAACGGCCTTCACTCGCAACACCTGGAGGATGTGGCAGGGAGTCAGTTTAGCTTAGAAAGAAAGAGCTGCTACAGCTTCAGCTTGTCTTTGAACTGGAGGAGTGTTAGAAGAACAGGAAGCTGGGGATGAGATACAGTGCGGATCAGATATAAGTAGAGATCAAGTGTTCATAAAAAGGAAGGGCGCCTGGCAGAGGACAAGCTGATCTACTAATGGATGGAAAAAGAGATAAATGTACTGGAGAGTTTAGTGGAGAATGAAGGGGATCAAGGGGATTTGACTGTTGGAGACGAGAGGCAACCAGAGCAGAGAGGACGAGACATAACGAAAGAGGAGGACAGGAGAAGAGACAACATGTGAGGAGAGAAGAAAAATGAAAGGCGTAAAGAAAGGGAAGGAGACGAGTGAAGATCAGAAGAGAGGAAATGAGATGGTGAAGGCGGGAGGAGACTTGAAGTTGCGATCTGAAAAGAGGAGAGAAAAACTAGAGGACATGTGAGACTTGAGAGGAGACTAGATGAGACATGAGGAGACAAGACAAGATGTGAGGAGAGCTTCGGATAGTAAATGAGACGAGATAAGATATGGCAAGGACAAGAGACAACACGGCAGGACTGGAGACAAGTTGAGACATGAGATGAGGAGATCAAATAAGACCAGGCTTGACTTGTGAAGAGGAGACAAGATGAGATTTGAAGATAGAGGAGGAGACGAAACATGAGAAGAGGAGAAAATTAGATTTGAAAAGAGGCCAGGAGAGGAACAAGAAGAAACAAGAGAGAGGAGACAAGAAGAGGAAAATCAGGAACAAAGTGAGAGGTAAGGAGTCAAAGTGAGATTTGAAGAAAGAAGTGGAGATGAGACAAGAAAATAAATGAGAGGAGACAAAATGAGATTTGAAGAAAGAAGTGGAGAAATTAGAAGAAATGAGACAATGAGAAATAAGATTTGATGAGTGGGAAGAGTTGGAAATGAGAAATCAGATTAAACAGGAGGAGACTAAATAATGTTCGAAAAAAGATGAGACAAAATTAGAGGAGAGGAAACAAAGGTTAAGACATGCAGAGCAGAGACAAGACGAGACATGAGGAGACAGGTGAGGTTTTTAGAAGAGGCACAGGATCAACGCTGAATAGGAGGCATATGAATGACTCAGAGTGGAGGCCTAACGTCATCTCAGACATGTGTGTGTCTGGGTAGCTCTGCGTCTCTGTGCCCATGAAAGGAAGGCAGATGGGACTGGTGATCTTCAGGCAGAGTGAAGTCAGAAGTCACCTTGCCTGTCCTGGTTGTGTGTGAGAGAGAAGCCCGGTAGACTCGGAAGACCTGGCCTGATTTCATCCTCCTGTCACGGGCCGTAGTCACACAGCCCAGCCGGAGGCCCAGTAGGGGGCCTCCACACACACACACACACAGACACACAGACACACAGAGACACAGAGACACAGAGACACAGAGACACAGAGACACAGAGACACACAGACACAGAAACAGACTTATAAGCTTGTTTCCTCATGGGGACCTCAAAAATGTCCCCACAAGGTCAAAATTTACTAGTATTACTATCCTTGTGGGGACATTTGGTCCCCATAACGTGATAAATACCAGGTACACACACACAGACACACACACAGACACACACACACACACATAACATCACCTGTGCTCCCGTTAATGCTGCTCACCTGCATTGGCTTTAATGAGCCTGTTTTAATGATGCTCATTTAATAAAAGCTACTTGCTGTCAGATTCTCCACCCTGGGTGAGCATGCCCCGCAGTCCAGAACCACAATTGCCTCTTAAATTCAAAGTTTGGTGAAAAATTAATCAGTAATAGGTGCCGACTACAGAACAGGTACTCTAACTTATATGACATGGCAAGACTGGGGAAAAAGGTAAGTAGTGAATAAAAGTAGAAAAAGACTAAACATATTCCATTACTTCATCATTTCATTAAAGTTCAATCTATCTATCTATCTATTTATCGATGATATAATAATAATAAAATACACTAAATATAAAATAATTTAATTATTCACAGATGCATCCTGTGATGCCTGTATGTCCAACGTTTGAAAAATTTTCCATGATATATCCCCCTTTTACTCTATTCATTGCACTCAAGGTTTTCTTTAACCGTAGCTGGAAAAAAAAAACTCGCTGTCAGATTGCACATTCACTTTACATGCTGATCTATTTGGTATTTTGCATGCATTTGATGTTCTGTATCTGTGGAGACTCTATTCTCCCTCTGGTGCCTGCTGTACTGGACACGGGCTTACCGTCACGTGACATGCCCACGGTCAGACACTTCTGCAGCCTACAGTGCTGGCAGCGGTTCCGGCTGGTGCGGTCAATCAGGCAGTTCTTCTGACGCGGGCATGAGTACGCCGCATTGCTCTGCTGACTCCTCCTGAAGAAACCCTACGGGCCCGAGAGACAGACCGAAAGAAGGTTAGTTAACCCATTCACAGCTCAACCATAAGGATGTGTTATTTTCTGCTGGCCCAGTAAGGCCACTAGTTAAAAAAAAAAAAAAAAAAAAAAAAAAACACCGAAAATATACATTTTATTTTTGGGAATGTATTTTTTAAACGTGGAAAAACTGAATTAAAATAAGTTATATATATATAAATAATTTCATAAATATATATATAATTTCAGTTAACATTAATTTCAAGTAACTTTTTTTAATAGTTTTTTTTTATTTTTTTTATTATAACCCTGGTGAATTGACCTCAAATGGATGGACATGTTTCTATACCTTACAAACGCATATTTCACATGAAGTTCTCAAAAGAACAACATGTCCGTGGCAAACTCTGAACAGATGGTGGCAACTCTACAAACGCTTGTCTCGATCATATAGACATGTTCATCTTTAGTCGAGATACATCTGAACAGCACATATTTCACCGAGGTAACTATAAAAAGCAGTTTGGAACGAGTATTTTTCCTCATTAAGGATTGGCATGGCGAGTTCAGAGACGGGCGAGAAAGGTAGTAAATAATGGCTAGTTTGTGCGAGGTTATTAATGTTGACTAAAAGCGCCTGAACCGGTGGGTGCCGCGAGGGGGGAAGGAGCAGGCGCCCACGTTGAGTTGATTTCTCATCCCTTTGACTTAATGAATTGATTCCAGCTCATCATTAACACACCCCACTCCACAGCTCCATACACATATGTCTTAATTATGACTGTTTTATTAAAAAAGTGCAGCAGAAGGTAAAGAAAGACAAGACACAGGGATTATATTGTTGTTGTATTGTAATTGTGACGATTTTAGCAACATTTCAACCTGACTATGTGAGTTAACACTCTGGAGTGTGAATTCTGTAAGTCCTGTAAGCACAATAGTACATTTTTCTTGCTTAGAAAGACGATAATCCGAAAGAAAATTCTCTGTTATTTTTCAAAATGTCTCATTTGTTGGCTTTTTCTTTGTCACACACGCGCTGACAGGGTTGTTTAGCTTCTTACCTTGCAGCCCTCACACGTTATCACGCCATAATGGATGCCTGATGATTTGTCTCCACAGATCTTGCAGGGAATTATTTCGATTTGAGCTGCGGAGAAAGAAAAGAGAGAAGATACTGTCAGGATTTTTCACTGTCACCAGTCACCGTGCAACACCTCCTCCACGGCTGCATGTTGTGACATGAAACGGCGCCGAGCTTCAAACACATCACGTCCCTGCCACCCTCGGCTGCGGCGTGTTTGGAGGAGGCCATCCTGACTTTAAACAGAAAACCCTCAAAAAGCACAGCAAACGTGATGTCAGACTGTGATTTAGAAACAAATGCAATCGCAATAAAGCGCCACTGTTCCCCGCAGAGCCTTTGGGCAGTGATATCAGGAGAAACCCAACCTTTCCACCACTGGAATATCGGTTCAAAGCTGCTTGTTCAACTTAAAAACCTAAAACTAAGTGGATAATTTTGTCACCATGAGACGCAGTCCAAGAGGCCTAGTGCTGACACAAAGAGAAGATGATAATAAGAAGGTTTGAGTGTTTGGAAAAACACAACGACATCTCTATAAAGTTTAGAGTGAAGAAAGGCTTTTTTACTACATTTAAAAGGATATTTACCCCCCCAAAAAACATTTTGTCGTCATTTACTCTCCCTCATCATTGGAAACCCATGTGACTTTCTTTCTTTTTTCGTTTTTGTTTTTTTGTGGAACACAAAAGCAGATATTTAGCAGAATGTTCACGCTGCTCTTTTCCATACAATGAAAGTGGATAGTGACCAAAAACTTAACAGTATCTAAAAGCAGTGTATGTGCTACATTCCAAATCTTTTGAAACCATATGTCAGCTTTTTTGTTATAATATCTTAAGTTTACATTTACGTGTTTAGCATACGCTTTCATCCAAAGCAACTTAACATAAGTTATTTACTTGGCAGTTATGATTGGTTTTGAGACACAATAACCAATAACATTTGCCATTATTGATGTCGACCCTAGCGTAACATGATTTGATACACCATATCTGAATATACATGAATGTTAATGAGATTCGAGAGCTGCAGCAGAAAATGTATTCTACAGACTAATCTACCCCATAACTTTAGAGAAGTTAGAATATAATTAGAATACAGAATATAGCAAGTTGGACAGCTTTTACTGAGCTTTTTGACAACCCATAGTGCCTGTTCACTTTCATTGTATGGAAAAGAGCAGCGTGAACATTCTTCTAAACATCTCATTTTGTGTTCCACGTGAGAAAGTCAGTCATACAGGTTTGGAACAATATGATGAAACAACAAGATGACAGAACTCCTATTTATAAGTGAACTACTCCTTGCAGATATTGGTTCCGATAAAACCTGGCTCAAGTTGCTTAAAAGACTACTTGATAAAAGTCAGTTATCTCAAAGCAAAGGCCACAGCAATAGAATCACATCAAAGGACCTGAACCAAAACTCTGGCCATTGCAAAATAGACCTTAACATACAAGAGCTTCACTTTATATTCAGCCGGATTACAGCTGAACAGTCCCTGTTTAATGTAGCCTAAGCATTTTATTTCTACTTGACAGAAATTGCTCCCTCTAGTTCTCTTAGATCCCAAGCCAAAGGTCCCCGCAGCTACTTTCCTACCTCCAGCAAAAATACTGTGGCTTGATAATATTTTAGTGAAACCTATAAATCCAATCGTACGGAATTAATTTGCACGCATCAAATTTGCCACCACTGAGTGACGTATCTGCAGCGGCCCATTTCATCATCTGCCTTCGAGCTCCTGTTGTGTCATCTGGATAATGTCAATGTCGCGGCCAATGGTCTCTCTCTCTTAGTCTCTCTCTGTCAAATGATCCACTAACCCTGGACAGCCAGTACACACCGTCCATTCGGTCAACATGTCTGTAAACAGCATAACAGTGTGCATTTCAAGTTGGCCGGCATGGCGGTTGCTGATATAAACGGTTTTATCCTCAGGAGACCTTCTTCACTAGAATTGCCAGATTTGCTAATTCATATTACAGATCATGTTATTTTATCATTAATGGAAATTATAATGATTTCTTCTCTGTTGCGTTGCACAAAAAAAAAAATGCGGCTAGTGCACTCCGTTGTTTGTTTTTGTGTTCTCTCGGCATGGGCATTAGCGCGCCAGTGTGTTCCTACTCCTTTAGCATTTTCAGCCTCATTACTTACATAATTTGTTCTGACATGCACTCACAACAACTGAAGCATGCTGTAATTAAGGCTGGCTGTGGTTGAAGTCCAGGAGAGAAACTGCAGTACCAGGCCCCTGCCAGTAGGTGGCAGTCTAGGGCTGAGAGTACCGTCTATCCCAGGCTCGTAATCCCAGCCTGCCCTAAAGGCTGAAGCAGATTGCGCCTCCACACTGCTGGCATCACAGACTAGCAGGCTGCAGGTTCGAGCCTGCGGGGCCAGCCGCCGCGCTCCTATCTGACTCCCTAGGCGCTGCTCATAGGGCCTTTCCTTTTAGCCGGAGAGAAGCAGGTACACTTGCTGACAAAGCTCGTGCCACATCAGTCGACGACTTGGGAAGTGAAGAGGGCATAACGCTGCGCTGGGCACTCAGGTTTGGGTCCGCCTAGTGCCAATTCTCACTCTACTCTCCCTCTCGCCAGGCCTCCACATGAAACACTCACAAAGCTCTTTGTCTCCTGCCTGGCTCACGCTGTGGGTTGCCGTGCTGGATCGGAGCTTCCTTTGTCTACGTAGAGCGCTAAACCAAAATTGTTCTGCTGAAAAAAAAAAAAAAATCCTCACAGCAAGATTAGGACGGGGAGTAATTTATCCAGCTCCAGTACAAACACACTCGCCTAATAACATACACTGTGAGATATTCAGTTGCTCGAACAGTTCCACATGTTTACAGGGCGGTATTTGCCAACATTACATAACTGAATAACCTCTAGGGAAAAATACTATGGTATTACTATATATATATATATATATATATATATATATACATATACTAT
>NW_015536587.1:244594-246000 GCF_001515605.1 Sinocyclocheilus anshuiensis
TCAGTTGCTCGAACCTTTCCACATGTTTACAGGATGGTATTTGCCAACATTAGATAACTGAAAAACCTCTAGGGAAAAAATACTATGGTATTACTATATTTTTATATGCTGCCATGTCATCGTTTTTATGGTCACTATCATTGCGGTAATACATATATACATATATATGTATGTATATGTATGTAGGCTATGTATGTATGTATGTATTAGATAGATAGATAATACTTTATTTAAAAAAAAATAAAACGTATTATCAGACAATTTTCTCATATAACTACATTGTGTATATATATAATGTGCTCTATAAGAAAAGAAACTAAACTATTATTTTAGTCAATTTTCTTATAGAGCATATTTCTACTGCCACAAGAGTAGCAAGTGCTGTACAGTACAATCAAAAAACCAAACAAAGACAAAAACAAAACACAGCATCATAAAAAAAAATTATATTTAGGTCTCTCCTAAATTAGACTCAAAAGCCAAGATATAAAAGTGCTTCAAAGCCATTTTAAAAGTGATCAGAGAGGGGGCAAAGTGGATGGTTAGCTATTCCATAACCGAGGTCCGGCTATCAAAAAGGCCTGATCACCTTTTCACTTGAGTTGGGACCGCAGTACCTGGAACAATAGTTTATCAGCAGATCTCAGATTCTTTACTGGCTTATATAGAGTAACAAGATCTGACAAATAAGAGGGGGTGAGACATTTAAAATGTTACAAATTATTAATAGGGCCTTGAATTCGATCCGATATCTAACTGGTAACCATTGCAGGGATGTTAAATTCAGAGTGATTCTGTCCCTCTCTCTCAAACCGGTCAATAGCCTAGCAGCAGCATTTTGAGCAAGCTGCAACCGATTCACCAGTGACTGAGACATTCCAAAATACAATTACAATAGTCCAGTAGATGATATAAAAGCATGGATGATCGTCTCCAAATCTCTAGATGAGAGCATTGGTTTTATCTTAGCTATTAAGCTTAAGTAGTAGAAACTAGTTTTCACCACAGTATTAACTTGTTTTGCAAAATTCAACTCTGAATAAAAAAATACACCCAGATTTTTTGCATATGGATGAACATTTCTAGAGAGGGGCCCCAAATAACTAGAAATAAGGGGCGAATAGCTAAGAGGGCCAAAAACAACAACATCCGTTTTGCTCTCATGAGAGGAGAAAATTCTTAGCCATCCAGGATTTTACATCCTCAAGACACTTAATAGTAGAACAGGACTTATCAGCTGGGTGTAATGGGACATACAGTTGAGTATCGTCAGCGCAGCAGTGGTATGCAATGTCATATTTCCTAAAAAAAAGACCCCAAAGGTAACATATACAGAGAAAACAGAATTGGACCTAATATGGACCCTTGTGGGAGCCCGCATGATAGAGGAACTGAAGGACATGAAT
>NW_015536587.1:246010-290166 GCF_001515605.1 Sinocyclocheilus anshuiensis
TTTTTTATTATATTTTGTATAAGAAAAATGTGTATACACACGCACGGGGCAATTTTCTCATATAACTACATTGTTAACCCTTCAGAAAGCATATTGTGCTTACTGAATAACGTACTAAATAATATTGACAATAATAATGAACATATTGATGATTAAATAATCATAATACGCTAAAAAGTTCATAATAATACTTGCATTATTATTATTATTATTATTATTATTACTACTACACAATGTTCTCATAAATACATTGTTAACCCTTTAAAGAGCAAACTGTGAAATCATCATCATCACAATAAGCTTTCTAAAGAGTTCACGATGTATTTATTTGCAAAAATGTCAATAGTCACAATATTAATAATAGTATTATTTGACACATTTTTCTCTCATAAATATATTAACCCTTTCGAAAGCATACTGTAACTTAATAATAATAATAACAATAGACATTTATTCTCAAATAGATACACGACATAGGCTAGGTTATAAAATCAGACAAGAATTGGACAGATACTGCATATCAGACAGTGTTGATGCCATACACCGCTGCTGGTCAAGACGGTCTCAGCCTATGGGCTACATCAAAGACACCACAGACACACAAAGAGTTACGCAAATGAAAGCGCACAGTAAAAGTGCACAGAGCCATGGTAATGTTAAAGATTAAACCCTGCACTAAATGACTCCCATAGATCCTACATTGAAATGTTTGGTGAGAAAGAGCAAATCTGATGCAGCTTGTTAGTTCGGTCCTCTCTGTTGTGACTTCCTGGAGCCCACTTCAAGGTCACTGAGTCAGAGCTGACAGCGAGACAGAGCCCTGAGGAGGAGTGACATGTCTCTGCTAATGCTATCTTTCTCTCTCTGTCTATCGCCCTCCATCCCTCTCTCATTCTACGTCCCAATCGCAATCAGACCCCGTCTCTGCCTTGCCCTTTACAGCCCTCAAATCAGACCTCATGGGAGAAAAGCCCCTGCTCTTGCTAACAGAAGCCCCTCAGTTTCTGCTAACATCAAACACACTTGTCACTTGCTCACCAAATGGCCATTTTAATTGGTACAGCACATAGTTCATGCACATAAATTCAGACTGAGGCCATATTTCATAGCACACCATCAGCCGTGATAGTCCGGCTCTCTGAGACTGCTTAGCCATGCTACGCCGCAACTGTGAGAAACAGCAATAATGTGTCTCACATTTAAGGCCGCATATGATCGTTTGATATTTTAGAAAAAAAGAGCTGTATTCTGTATTAAATCCACAGCATTTGTCACATATGTAATTTAGCTAGGCTAGTGCATTTGAATTAGTTTAACATACAACAAACAATGTTAAACATGATTACAGTGGAAAACAAATCTGAATATGAAATACAGACACCTTTCATGTGAACTGTGAGAGAATTAATAGCTCTTTGTTACGTTATAGAATAAGCTAGGCTAGACTAAGTTGCTAGACTACACTTTAATGATATGTACTGTTGTGTGACACTTTAGTATGACATTATTGTTTTTTAAAAGATGCATTCAGATGGTAGTAACTCAAAAACAAAATGATTGTATCAGCCCTGCTGAAAAAAAAAACAAACAAAAAAAAAACAGCTAAAACCAGCCTAAGCTGGTTGGCTGGTTTTAGCTGGTCGTCCAGCCTGGTCATAGCTGGTCAGCAGGCTGGTTTTAGAGGGGTTTTGGCCACCTCTTTAGCTGGTCAGGCTGGGAGACCAGCTGGACAACCAGCTAAAACCAGCTTAAACCAGCTAAGGCTGGTTTTAGCTGGGGGGTTTTTTCAGCAGGAAGTGAATGAATTTTAACACTTAATATAGCAAATTATGAAATTTAGGGTTTCTTTTATTTAGCTAACCCTTACTAAAATTAGCATAGTTTTATTATAGTAAAAATGTAGTAACCGTGATTTTTGGCGGATTGATTACCTTTGTATAACCACAGGTTTACTACAAATACCATGGTTAAACCTTGGTTAGTGTAGCAAAACTATGGTTAATTTGTGGTTACCGTGGTTTAATTATAGTAACCATGTTTTTCTGGTTTATTTGTAGAAAAACATGGTTACTTTTCGTAAAGGAAATGAAACTGCGACACTCCCTTATTTTCCTCTGCTGAACCTGGGACACGTTCACACGTCTTTCTTCTCAAATAAAGCCGCAAAGACTGAAAACAGCAGCAAAAGTTTGCTCATCAAAAAGGAGAGACAATAATCATTTCGCCATAACGCAGCTAATGCCTCAGCACTAACTGTCACAGTTGCTCTGTATTCTTTAGCGCTGACATCAGCATCACAAAGGCGCTCATTCTCCATGCTGAGTGCTTCTTAAAAGTGCTCTCGCCTCATTTGTACCTGAGGAGCTTTGTTCTGAGAGTGAGGCGAAAAGTGTGATGTTGACAAAATATTGGCGTGTGAAATATTCAGGAATGTTCACTTGCTAATGGAGGATTCCAGGAGTCAGCTAGTGGGGGGAGGGTTGATCTTTTGTTGGATTGTTGATATTACCTGGTGGGATTAAGATTATCTTCTTATGCTATAAGGACACATACTCATAAAGCTGAGAGCTCAACCCATTACACTAGTACACCAAACACTGCCGTTTATATCTAACACTTTTTGAGCAAATCTATTAGTGTTTCCACTTTCAAATAGATTCAGAATTGTTCACTAATTAATTAAATCAATACCATGAAGGCCTAAAGCAGTATTCACAGTGACTAACAGCGGCAAAACAACCAGAAGTCATTCATTTACATTGTAAGTTGTCAATTTCTGGTGACAGCAACCACTTGAAGTGCAACTAAAGTCCAAAATATATTTCAAATCTGTTATGAAGCTTAGCGTATGTGTACAGCTGAATGTGTAGCCTTTCAAAGTGTTCTCATTTCGACATGGTATGTAAACACAGGTGACTATGCACACTAGAAAGTTTCATCCTTGTCCAATGCGTGTGCAATTTTTTTTTAGAAGTTATTAGCGTTAAAAAAGATGCTAAATTGTTGGGCATCTATTGTTGCCGTGTCTCCAGTAATTTGTTGTTTTCCCATCGCATCCGTATCTTTTTCGACTTAAAACAACAGGCCAGTGCTGCCACCATGAGGAAAAAAAATCCAAGGCACATGTGCGAGCTGAGCGTAAAGAATATGCGCAGCTTGAAAAATCTGACTGTGAACGTATAGTATGTACGTACTATGTTAATGCCAAAATTTACATTGTGCGCACTGTATGCATATTCTACTGAACGCGTAAAAATCTAAGTATACTTTCGGTTTAAGTTGAACACTTTATTCAAAAGAGCAGTGACGTGTACTACCAATGGAAGTGCAGTCTAGAGTCTCTGCCTGATAAAATTAGATATAGCAGTGGATGCAAATCAATAAAGACGCTAGTTTTTTCTTAAAGCTGCAGTGTTTAATTTTTACACCATTAGTAGCACCAAACTAAAAAAGAGCCATTTGTTAGAGTGATCTCACTGCAACATTTGGCTCAACCAAAGGCATGAGTTTGGGATGCTGCTACCTGCAAGCTATTTTTGCAATTTTGCTTGGGACCACTAGCGGCGCAAAAATCACATACTGCACCTTTAAATTTGGCAATGCCATTGGACTGCACTGTGTGTGTAGGAAGCTGCTAATGTGGTTGTGTGTTGACAGATGTCAGTGACCAAATGACGCAAGCCAGTGGGCTCATGTCGGGGGATTATGTAAGTGATTGGACAGCCATGCTGAAATTGCGCAAAGTGCCACATTACAGCCAGATTAACAACGGTCCTCCAGGCCAGAAAACACGGACAAACGGCAGTTTAATCAAATTCCTCTGAAATGTTTCACTGCTGTTCCAGATTGTTTCTGTAAATAATGAAGACTGTGTACATTATCCAATTGCCCTCTGTGGTACGACACAAACCGCTGGTGCTATTCGGTAAGTATAGGTTTAAGAAAATATTTCAGTGGGAAGAACTCCAGTTTACGGAATCTGCTAGCTTCTGTTTGATTTATGAGATTAGCTGGTTTTATTGCATGAATAGTCTAAAATCACACTGATTTATGTAATTTGGCATAAAGTAGCAACAACAGAAAAAAAATATTTTCTTTTATTTGCCTTTCAGCTGAAACAATGTCAGCTTCACAAGATCACCATATTCTATGTAAGCCCGTTTCCGATACGAAATTAAAAATTAAAAAAGGTAATTGTGACTTATCTCACAATTCTGACTTTGTTTCTCGCAATTCTGAGTAGAAAATTGAGATTTGCGAGAGATAAACTCGGAATTCTGACTTTTTTCTGGCACTTTAGAATTTGCATTTTGCTATTCTGTTTATATCTCGCAATTCTTTTTTTTTTGTTCTCAAAAATTGCAATTAAAATGTAAAATTTTATTCTGTGGCAGAAACAGGCGTCCATAATATTCTGCTTTCACTGATGGAATAGCATAAATATGTAATTTGTTGATTTTTTTTATCATGTTGAGCTATTTCTTTGAGACCTTGCTTATAGCAAATCACAGTTTTGAACTATTGTAAAAACTAAAAATTTTGCAACTAAGCAACAAAGAAAGATGGATTCAAGTGCACAGACAGACATTTTGATCACATGGGCTTGTTTGTTAGCCTGTGCACACGTTTGTTTGTACTTCCTGTTTAATTCCTTGTGGTTAATCACATTCTGTCGCCATGATCCACTGTCACTTGAGACCGCCGGAAAGCGAAGATCAGAGGAGATAAGGATGAGCGAGTGAGTGAAAGAGAGGCAGAGACAAGAACTTCTCATTCTTTTCCTCTTGTTGCTCCTGTAAATCGCTGAAGTGGTGGGTTCGACCCAGTGCTGGCTGCTTGCCTTTGGGCAGCTTTCAGGAGTAACTCATGCATGCATCTGTGTGTTTGTTTGTGTATGAGGCCATTAATTTTTCAGTGCCACACATAAAACTCAAGATCCCTCCCAGCAAACACAGCAGCTTGTGTTATCGTACTTCTAGATGTACCCAACCGGCTCAGTCAATGCATTTTGACATGCCATATACAGCAGGGCTGAGTAGAGCAGCAATGTTTGCTAGCCAGCAGTAAGGAGACATCTCACTTCAAGTGCCTGTGTGTTATTATTATTATGCAGGTATTGAATATACAAGTTAAATGATTAACATTAAACATTAACATATTTAAATGTATTTCTGTAGTCTAAATCTAAAAGTAATGTGTAATAACTTATCCTGCACAAATTTTAGATAATAAAATTAGAATATATATATATATATATATATATATATATATATATATATACACACACACACATGAGATATTAATAACAATAATAATAGTAATAAAATTTTTATCCATATATAAATAGTTATATTTATAAAAATACAAATATACTTTATATATTTGCATCATATTAGAATATATATATATGTATATGTGTGTGTTTGTTTGTATTTAATTATTGAAGCAGGTTTTCATAACTTAATTTTTAATGCAATTCTAAATACAATAATAATAATAATAATATTATTATATGATTTCAATATTGTATAATACTAGTATAACATAATAAATATATACTGTAAATAATACAATACAATTATTCTATAGTATAATACAATAAATAAATTATAAAATAAAAATAAAGCATGCATATAATTTTGAATTGTATAATTGTTTGTCAATTCTCTTTGTGTGAACAATACGCTATCATTCTTCTCTGCATTAATTTAGTTTTAATCTACTTTGGTTACAATGTTAGGTTGGTTGAAATAGTTTTTTCTGATTAGAAAAAAAGCATTTTAGAGCAAATATATAAATCATGACGTGTGAATCAAATAAGAATGAAAAATATCAAAATACATTTTTTCAGCTATATCGCCCAGCCCTAGTCCTCATTTATGCTTTACGTGGCAAAGATTGACGAGCTTTCTGGCTGCGAGTGCGACTGCACTCAGGGGAACAGAACAAAAGGATGGGGGTTATGATACAGACAAGTTGCGCGAAGAGGAGCGTGTGCGTGCCAAACTCACTCCACCGACACCCTTTTTCTCTCTCCTTCCGAGAGAGAGAGAGAGAGAGAGGGGGCATTTGCATTGCACCGTCTGTGCAGTGTTGCTCCAACAAACACAAATCAAACGCAGGCAAACCTTCCACATGCATAAACATTTATCTTCGATTTGAAAACGAGCCAAAGTCATTATTGCAATCATACAGTGAGTGCATAAAACAGAATTTAGACCAGGTCTAAATGCGTCATTTGTTTGTAAACTGTCGTAAAACACGCTATAATGTGACAAAAAATTTTGCGCAGTTGAGCGAGAGCTCGCCATTGTCTATTTTTGTTTAAGAATGCCATGTGTGGCAACGCTTGACGTTGCACATCGCTGAGGCTTAGAATCATTGAAGCTGAAACATCAGATGAGCCATTTTTGGAGACATACTCCTGCAGTTTTTTCCCGTGTTGGTAGATGTTTTTCCCTCATCTGAAACCAGTTTCCAGACTACTTACAAATACGAATGGGACTCTGCCAGCCGGGCAGGAGAGGCCAGCACTGATCTCTAACATGCCATATGAATTTGAGCCCTGTATGGCTGATTTAATCTTCGATTGGGAGCTTCAATCTCCCACAGCTGAGTGCTTTAGTTAAACACCAATCAGATCACACCGAGCTCTCAGGGGAGCCAATGCGGCACAATGAATGACAAAATAAAACACGAAGGAATGATGCACAATTACACCGAGAAAACCTTTGCACAACAACAAAGCATCTTGTTCGACGACACAAGGGAATTCGGTTTCCATGTGGTGGTGATGTTTTCGACCTGCAATTGCTGCATTAATATGTATTTCCGGGAGATGCATCATGGCTGTGGATTAGAGATGTGCAAAATTAAATATTTTCTGAACTGATTAGTTGCCTGAATGTCTAGTCCAGTGATCGGTTTTAAGGATGCGGTGTGTAATTAGGCTGGTTTTGGGTTTACCTGATCCTGGTGGTGTTTCTTTGAGGCCTTTTTTTGCATTAAAAAAAATTTAATTCGCTTACATGGTTGTGCGAGGAAAAACCGACATGTTTGATTCAGACAGGATGAAAATCAAGTAGTCTGTGGGTCCAATGCTATCAAAACAAGTGGTAAACGAGAAGAAATGCACATCTGTAAGCCGCTATCTTTAGGACGGAGTGTGTGTGCTGGTATTCCAACTAATACTTTAACCACCCATACACACTAATCCCAAACCTGATTGACTCAGGCCAGATGAGAAAGCACTAACTGATTTCTACAGATATATACATTTCCAGCAGGGTTTCCTAATGAACACAGCCAATGGGACACGACGAGCTGACCTGCAGCTGGGTCTCTAACACCTGACTGCACTATGTTCCATTCACAGCAGCCCGTGGTTCCACTCGCCACAGATCCACCAAACAGCATGTAATCACTGCGCAGTGAATTAAAGAAAGAGCTAAACACATACGTGTCTGGTAAAGTGGTTAGATTACAGTGTGGCGCTGAATATTATTTTGTAGAAAATTTAAACAGCCAGTGTAGATGGAGAAAATAAAGGTTCCAAAAGGTGGATTTCACAGTGATGTCACCAAAGAACCTAGTTCTTCTTAATGTGAAGAACCTTCACTATAAAGAACTTTTGTGCAATGGAAAGGTTCCATGGATGCTAAAGTTTCTTTATAGATCCCAAAAAATAACCTTTATTTTTAAGAGTGTTTTTACATTCTTAACACATTCCTGGTCTTATTGTGAATGATTCATTGCTGCTCATTCTTCTTAAAAAAAAAAAGAAAAAGCCTCAATTATCGCAATACTTATCCACTGACGTCACCATTAACAGAATTTAGCCACTGTTTAAGCAAAATCACTGTTGGCCTGGCTCTTGCATTCAGGTGTATAATGACCAATTTTCACAATCCACTGTATCCCAATGGATAAAATTAAGTTCTGTCCTACATTTTTCTCATTTAATAACCCGTTTCACTCAAAAAATATCATATTACTCAATTCATGCTAACTTTATACCGATAATTCAAAGTTATTGTTTTCTCACCTTCATGTCATTCCAAACCTGTATAAATGTATTTTGTGGAACAGAAAAGAAAAAATTTTTTTTATTTTTTTTTCACAAATGGAACAGTGGAAGACAACCAATGTTCAAATTTATTAAATACTGTAGTACTTATTATAACAGGCACATTTACATACTATAACTATTGCCAGATATGTGGTATCCAGCCTTAACTGATTAAAACCGTGTTGCGTGGTCTTGCGTATGTGTGTGTGTGTGTGTGCCCGTACATGTGTGTGTGGCTCTGCTGAGATAGTTGAGGGGTAAAGCGTTCCATTTACACAGAGACCAACTCTGCTTTTCTGCTCGTTTCAGGGGAATCGGACCAAACACCTGGCCTGATTCCTTACTCAGCTGTTCCTTCCTTATCCAAGCCTGCATTCACACATAAATCATTAGCCAATCCTTTCCTTCCCAAACATCTACTTATCTTCAGATTTTCAACCGCTCAGCTCGCAACTCCTTGTTACTCGCTCGAGTCCATTTGTGGAGTTCTGTTTGATTCGATCGGATGATGCCAGTGTTGTTGTTGTTTTCAACCGGCTGCCTTTTGCTTGACTGTCTGCGCCGGCGGTCGGCTGGCCTCGGTGTCGTGTCTTTCAGAGTACAGTAGGGCACGCTCGGCGGCCCCTGCCCCAGCTGGCCCTGTCTGTCAGCCCCAATAACATCTCCAGTCCGCTCAGAATGTGTCACTCTCCTAACCATCATATCGGTTTACATAACAAGCGCTGTGTCCTGGGCTCCAAGGTCAAAGCAGTCACAGTCACTGCTTTTACTGTGCCAAGCGGTGAGGAGCAGACAACCATCCTAAGAATGCTATTAATAAATATCAGGCAGAAATTTCCGATTGGAGATTAAAAAGACATGCATGCTCAATGAAAAGTTGGACCACTGAAGTGTGGGAGGGTTTCTAACCCAGCCATATTTCAGGGACAGGACTGATGAAAAATTCCCAGACATTCGTTAATGACTTCCATCAAGGTATAGAAATGAACAATACTGAACAGTATAAGTACTGTTGGTATTTTCAAATTAAAAATTTTGTCTATTCTGACTAACATCGATACAAAGAAGGAAAAAGAGTTGGGTTGAGCAATGAAAATTTCCACTCCCAATTCAAAGCTTTCTGTAATTACGCTGCTCCAAACTTCACTCCAAATTTTCTATTTCCTCCTTACTGACGCTATTTTCAAGTTTAAAATGTTTTCTACCTTAATGTTTTCGTAATGACTTCCATCAAGGTATAGAAATGAACAATACTGAACAGTATTTTAAGTACTGTTGGTATTTTCAAATTAAAATTTTTGTCTATTCTGACTAACATCGATACAAAGAAGGAAAAAGAGTTGGGTTGAGCAATGAAAATTTCCACTCCCAATTCAAAGCTTTCTGTAATTACGCTGCTCCAAACTTCACTCCAAATTTTCTATTTCCTCCTTACTGACGCTATTTTCAAGTTTAAAATGTTTTCTACCTTGACAAACGTCCATACAAAGTAAGAAAAATAGTCACTCCACTCCAAACTCCAATCCACGTTCAATTTCTCCCTACTGACGATAATTTCAAATGAAAGGGGTCATATGATGTTGCTAAAAATAACATTATTTTGTGTATTTGGTGTAATGAAATGTGTTTATGCGGTTTAATGTTCAGAAAACACAATTTTCCATATACTGTACATTATTGTTTCTCCTCTATGCCCCGCCTTTCTGAAACGCATCGATTTTTACAAAGCTCATCGTTCTGAAAAGCGTGGTGTGCTCTGATTGGCCAGCTATCCAGTGCGTTGTGATTGGCCGAATACCTCAAGCGTGTGACGGAAATGTTACGCCTGTACATTTCTGTACAGAGTGTCATATGACCCACATTTATTCTGTACGAAACATGATGTACATTGATGTTATCATGCTTTTTTCTACACTTGTTTGCAAACAAATTCTCCTATTCCCCTCTCCATCAATAATTTTCACTTAACATTTACTTAAAGGGAGAGTAGGCGATTTTGGAAACGCTACATTCTAAAAAATGCTGGGTTGCTTCAACCCAACTTTGGGTCAAATATGGACTAACACAACTTTTGGGTTAAAAATGTAATTTAAAAATGTAACCCAACATCTGGGTTAGTACATATTTGACCCAAAGTTGGGTTGAAACAACCCAGCATTTTTTAGAGTGTAACAATAGCAAGCTAGCTTTGAAAGCATAAGACCCCACCCTCTCTGCAAAACACTCTCCAAAACACAAGAACGCTAACCAGTGACACGATGAGAGACGGCATTGGTGGAGGGTTGAATGCAACGCTGTCAGATTACCTCACGTCTCATTCACCGGTGAGAAAACATTACAGTACAAAGCGCATAATATTACAATAATAACCCTTCCATTCTCGCTCGGTCTGCAATAGCGGAATGGACCGCGAACAGGGTGTGCGGAGATATGCAAATACATACACTGACAAGCAGCTATAGCCTATCGTATTCAATTCAAAAGTCGAACTTTTAATTTGAGTGCCACGTTTTTAAAAAGCGGTGAGATTTTGCAAACGACACAAGTGCAACTGTCAACCTGTCTGTTTATTGCATGTTTACACAGAAAAACCATGCTAAAGCAGCATCGTAGAATGCAAAGCACAGTGTGAACAGCTCCTAATAGTCCACTGTTTAACATGTGCTGAATTTTTGCTGACATGCAGTTGCATTATGGGCCGTTAGCATGTTACGCTCATGATGAAGCAGTATCGCAGCGATCTTAGAGCGAGAGATAACACAGACACTCTGAAAAACGCTCTAGGCAAAAACATACAGCTCTGCTTCTGCTCTGCATTGCTCACATACTCAGGTTAGAGATAATGTGTAGCAACTGCAAATAGCTTCATTTTGAAAACAACAGGAGTCTTCTGGCATTCAGATCACCGGTGAAGCACAAGCTAAAGGTGTGTGTGAGTTTATAGGTGTAAAATAGTGTGTATTTGTGTATATAAGGCAATGGATTCATTACTCAACACACTGGGTAATTCTAGCCTTGATGAGAAAGCATTCTACCACCTCTCTCTCTCCATCACACTCTCTTCTTTTCCTCCCCTCCAGCTACCTGAGAGTGCTGCTCTCTTGTCAATGAAGGAAAAGAGCAGCCAAGGACAGGCTAGATGAATGACATCAATGGCTTCACCAAGGCACTTGCAAGGATGTGTGACTGAGACAAATGGTCCTTGTTACATTAGAAGGCGATACCGAATCCTGCCATTCTCTGATGGAGCCTTGATAGAGCTGTAACCAGACGCACCCAACCTTTCCACAGATCCGCTACGTCATGGGACCTCCGAAAGGCAGCTTTCTCAGGCATTCAGCTGGGGCGCCTGCTATCACTGTGTCTCTCTCTTTCTGCTTCCTTATTATTCTCAGACGTTCGCTGCGGTCTCCAAATTACCTGTTTGCTTACAGATCCGCAAACCAATAGCTTCCTGTCCTTAAAACAGGTTAATGCAAGAAGTTTTAGGACCTGTATACTTTTTGACATTTTCATGACCATTAAGATTGCCTCCCCACCAATTCAATTCATCATAATGCCTAATATATATATATATATATATATATATACACACACACTCTCTATTAAAACTCTATTGAGGATGACTATTAACAATAATGGAAATTTTTAAAATAAATAAATAAATAATAATATCCGCATACATTAGAGTAATGTGAATTCGGGGATAAAACGTTGTTTATTTGTCATTAAAATAATGTTACATACTAAAGAAATAGGTTGCATTTTCTTTATGCAAAATATAATTTAAAATATAATTTATATGTGAAATTCACCAAACGAAACAGGAGATGAAATATCTTTGTTACTCTTCTCTCTCTTCTGTGGCCCTGATGGATGGAGAGAGGGGGGTGGGGGCTGCTGGGAGAAGGATAGAGATGGATCTTTATTCAGAGGCAGTAAAACATCTTTGTGTACTATAAAAGGTATGTTCAAGTGGTGCCATTTTCTCAAGATGAAAAGCTACTGAAGCATTTACTGCGCACTTGTACAAACATAATCTCTGTTAATGCAGACCGATCCGATTCAGATTAGTAATGTCAATATTTACCTCTTAAAACATAAACAGTCTGGCAAACTTACATTTATGGGCACAAAACGCGTGGATAATTCACTCTTGGATTTGCAACATAAACAGACAACTGATATAAAAACACATGACACACATGGTTCCACAATAAGAAGTTTCCATTTTCTGCCAATATTTTCACAGACCTCACGACTGGGGGAAAAAAAAATTATACATATATATATTTTATATATATATATATATATTAAGATTTAAGATGTTGTTACATATGTAAAAAAAAAAAAATCTTTGTAGAAAGCAATAAAATCATTTTAAATTAATTTTTGCAATTCTCACAATACTTTATTACACCTTCCCATCGGTTGCTTCCAAGATGCTTCTAAATTGCAACAAAATCTTGCCTATTTTAGCCAGCTTGATAAAGTAATACATTTAACTCAGCATAACAGGAATTATGTCACAGAAAACGTTTAAGTTCGCAAGGCACAGAAACTGTCGTATATGCCAAATGTAATGCCAAATCACTGGTCCAATGGGCATGTGACATTTCTGTCAACTTCGAAATGCTCGCATATTCTTATTGTTGATCCCTGATGTGTTTTACACAGTCATGTACAGACAGCACTTACGACCTGAGCAGACAGACATTCCTTGATCCTACAGTGTGAAATGTGGCCTCACACTCTCTGCTGTCAGACAGAGTTCAGAGACGTCTCACAGCACACAAATCTAGTCCTCGCTCCGTATGAGTGTTTTCACAGCCCTGGCCTGGATCCATTCTGCATTAGGTCTGTCAAAAAAATATTTGAATTTCGAATATTCGTCGAATTAAAAAAAATTAAAATCCACATTCAAATGCAAAAATGTTGCATTCGAATTTAAGGTCTGCGTCAGCCATCAGGCAGCCTTATCAGTGGCACACGAGATGACGATGTATGTGTCATTGATTGCATTTGAATGCTTTTGTTAGCCTATCCAGTTGAACCCACTAGATGCGGCCCTGTTACGTTGTTCATTCATATATTGTGGAAAACGAGAGCATCAGTGTGGAGAAGATGTTGTTTACATCAAAATTGAAACAAGGCCGTTCACACAGAACGCATATTTATCACATTTTCTAAAGGGACATCTATTAGCGTTGCACTCGCGTCTCGCAGAGAGCGGCATGTTTAGAAAGCCATGTAAAATTAATCCAAGTTCAACTTGTAAAAAACATGTCTAAAGACATTATGGCAGTTTTTCCCCATCCCACTGTATCTCATGTTTTTAAATGAAGAAAGTAGCCTACTTTTTGTGACTGGTTTTCGGTCCTTTGTATTAAACTATACATACATGCATGGTGCTGTTTTTTTTATAATCGTTTAAGCAACTTTATTAATTATATATGGTTTATAAACATTATTTTAAACATGATGCACTTTTTTTCAAAGATAGTCGTGTTATTTTATTACGTTTTGAAGAATCGTGCATAATATTTTGCTCGATGCGCCCTCTTGTGGCCTCAGGAGAGAAGCCAAAAGCTTTTTCCCCCTAACTGAAATTATGCCTTTTAAATTTGAATATAATTCGAATTTTGATAATATTTAAGTAGAAAATTCGAATTTAGTTTTTCAGTCATTTTGACAGCCTTATTCTACACTATACAGCCATGTGAAATGCATTCTGTAGCCCTAAATGTTGTGTCATGATACGGGATGCTTGACATTAGGGCTGCACGATTAATCGAATGTGATTGTCATGCGCATCTCGTCAGTAAAGCCGGTTCTGTGATTAGTAGTAAATCTCCAGCACATGCTTTCAGATGGAGCAGCGTTTACTACACAGAGCCATAGTTCACTGACAAGCTACGCAAAATCATGTTCATAATCGCAGACGATTTAATCGCACGATTATGAAATCGAAGAAATCGTTTATGCGATTATGAAAGCTGTTTGCGTAGCTTGTCAGTGAACTACGGCTCTGTGCAGTAAATGCTGCTCCATCTGAAAGCACGTGAAAATACCACATTTAATAACATGTTTTTACTCCAAACTCACTTCATAACGTCAGACGAGTGTTTGAAATAAATCCTTCTGTGATGTCGATCAGCATTGCATTATTATATACTTTATGATAATAAAAATTATAATAAGACGAACTCGGATAAACCTTATATTGTCGTAGTCATGTGTTTATTAGTCACGTTGAATTAATGGAAGCAGTTAATTCTTCTGTTTATTCAGCAACTGCTATAGGCATTTCCTGGGTTTCTTCTGCGAGGCGTATTTGGAGTTTCAGCGGGAGAGCGCCCTCTGGCCTTCGGATGGAGATTTAATGCTAGTTAATGCAGAACCGTGCTTCACTGAAAGATACGCATGACAATCGCAGATTCTGTCGAATCGCGATCTCGATTCCATTTCGATTTATCGTGCAGCCCTAACTTATATTGTCGTAGTCATGTGTTTATTAGTCACGTTGAATTAATGGAAGCAGTTAATTCTTCTGTTTATTCAGCAACTGCTATAGGCATTTCCTGGGTTTCTTCTGCGAGGCGTATTTGGAGTTTCAGCGGGAGAGCGCCCTCTGGCCTTCGGATGGAGATTTAATGCTAGTTAATGCAGAACCGTGCTTCACTGAAAGATACGCATGACAATCGCAGATTCTGCCTAATCAAGATTTATCACCTTTGCGATTTAATTTCGATTAATCGTGCAGCCCTGACGTTGAGGCATTTTGGGAGTTTTAGGATCACCTCAGCAAATGTACAGCAGGGCTGTCCAATCCTGTTCCCAGAGAGCCACTGTCCTGCAGAGTTTAGCTCCAACCCTAATTAAACACACCTGAACCGGCTAATCAAGCTCTTTAGACTCACTAGAAACTTCCAGACGAGCGTGTTGGAACTGTTCGGAGTGAAACTCTACAGGACGTTGGCCCTCCAGGAGAAAAATTGGACACCCCTGATGCACAGGATAAAATCATCACCACAAATTAAAATCAAACTATTATATTGTGTCGAGTAAGACTCTACCAGACAGCTCAACTCAAGCCGGAGAAATCAGAGGGACATCCCCTTCCACACTCCAAGGGGCTGTTCTTCAGAATGAGTACAGAACGCAACCCCCCGGCTAATGACGGGTGACATGGGCCCCCTCTGAGGGAACCCTCCAGGCGGGACCCCTCCAGGCACACTCATTAAAACATAAAACGCCATATCCTGGGGCAGTGCAACCATCCGCCTGGATCCGGACATGTTTAATTTGGGGTCCTGAGAGGGATGACATGACTGGCCACGGCTCGGCTGGAAGAGCAAAGGGAGCCAATGAGAAACTCAAGGCAGTCGCCTACACTGAAAAAAACGTAATAAGATCAAAAGTGCACATTAATCAGTCGCAATTGTCATATTTGTGCTGCGCGTTTGCCATTTTCTTCATAACTTCTCTTTGTTATTGGGAAAAATAGGGGAAGAAAGGAATAATTTGAATCCAGTTATACAGAAAAAAGACCAAGGGCCATTGGAAAAGTGTTAATTAGCAAGTAGGCTTTGTATCATGTACCTCACGCCATCCCTTTATCCAATTGTACTTTAAAATATTATCGCGGAATCTCTGTAATGATGCTGAATGCAGTATGTGTCCGACCGCAAACATTTCTACACGGACCACAGTGAACAGTTCTGGAATCCAATGTGCTCAATGTGATCATTATCTTCACAAAGTCTTGTGTTTACTACCAATGTATCTTTGTGATCGTTAGATATGCAGAACCTGTTTCCCGTAATTAGTAACTCCTAACCTTTGGAGCTTCTAATCCCGGCTGAATTGCGGATTTGTACATCAAAGCTCACTTTTCCATATAGTGGGGTCCTCGAAATTTGAAAACTCGCAATTATTTGTAAAGCGTGGATACAAACAGCACTTCTTCATTTTCCCATTTCAGCCAGAATCCCGTGGGTTTGCAGTAAAGGCTTCCTAATTCACTCCAGTGCAATCCAAATATAGAATTAACATTAAGCATCCCCAAAACTCTAATGCCGTGCCAAGAGACGAGTTGTGCACATAAAACATCTTTTTTTATTCTTCACATTGTAGATTTAGATTTCTTTGGTGGTTTAACGTACATGCTGTAAAGAGCATGCCGATCACTAAGGGGTGTGAAATCAAATGTGCTCAACCAGTGTGAGTGTGACTGCTCTCTGCCGTCCTTTCCCTCCGCCATTAATTGAAAGTTAATTAAACAATCAATGTTCTCTGGCCCGGGCGTCTAACGTCACAGCTTGTCCAGTGCCTTTGATAATGGGCTCTTGATGCTGAAAGAGTTCCGGCAATTGGAGGCTCATTGCTGTCGAGGTTTGAGGAGAACACAATGCGTAATGAATGTAAGCTAACTTCCGCCTCAGAGTAAAAAAATAAAACCGTTAATTCTGCAATAAGGTTTAAAATAAGATCACATTATGAGATATAGTTGTAATTAAGATAAATAAATATGTGAGCCACAATAGCAAGATATAAAGTTACTAATAAAAAAATATATAAAAAAGAATAAAAGGGAGGGGGAAAGGTCACAATTATGAGATAATGTCACATTTATGAGTTACATCTAAAGACAAAATTGTTAGAAATAAATTCACATCATGATATATTATGAAATCACAATTGTGAGAAAAAGCTGCAATAATGAGAAGTTCAAACTGCGTTACAAATAAATAGTTGCAGTTGTGAGAAATATAGTCACAATTATGAGATATAAAGTCACATTGTGATATATTTTCAAGATATGAAGTTGAAATAAAAAAGTCACAATTATGCATCATATTGTGAAATAAAGTTGAAACTGTTAAAAAATAAATTCACATTTGATAGACAAATTTACAAGAAATTGTCACAATTATGAGATAGTCATATTGTTGCAATTATTTTAAAATATTTATGGAGAAATGCAATATAGAATCACAATTACAATATATATATATGTAATTATATATAATTTGTAATTACAAAAAAGTTACAATTATGAGAAAGCCACATACTGAGATATTAGCAATTATGAGATTTAAGTTGCAATTGTAAAAATGAATTCACATCGTGAGATACAAAGTCTCAATTGTGAGATAAAAAGTTGCAATTATCAGAATCACGTCGCAATACATATACTCACAATTACGAGAAACAAAGTTGCATTGTGAGAAAGTCACAACTGAGATGAGTGACTGAGATAAGTCACTATGAGATAGTTGCAATTATGACAAATAACTACAAAAACGGTCACAATTACAACATATAAAGTTGAAATTACAAAAAAAAAACTCAATTATAAGAGTCATATTGTGAGAAAGACATAATTATGAGATATAAAGACACTGTGAGATATAGTTGCAATTATGACGAAGTTACAAGAAATGGTCACAATGACAAGATATAAAGTTAAAATTACAAAGAAATCAAGCAGCGATTATTAAAAAGTCATATTGTAAGTTATAAATTGGCAATTGTTACAAACAATTTCACATTATGAGATACAAAGTCACAATTGTGAAATATAAAGTTGCAATTATGAGAAAGTAATATTATTATTATTATTATTATTATTATTATACTTTAAAATGGAAACAGGCTTCCAGAGTGATGACTGTACAGAGTAAAGGAGGGGGAAAAGAAGGCTTCCACACACTAAGAAGAAAGAGCAATAGTGGAGTGTGAGCCTGGAGCATTAATTGGCTATAATGAGGAAATAACATATGCAAGAGACACACACTGTGACAGAATATGGGCATACAGTCGATCTCACTATCACACACAACCATTTTTAACACATTCCCTGAATATAAGCTGACAAGAATTTTTGAACACTTTCTCAAACCCACCCACGACTATGGTCTAATCAACAAGTCATGTGTGAATCTCTGGAGAACTTGATGATCTGACACAATTTTAGGCTTTTTGGGAAGAAAATGTGAGTGGTGCTTGTCCACTTATTCGCCGTCACAAAGGAGTGTTCTGGATGGATGCAATGCAAGATCTTTTTGGCGGTTTTATTGCCCGCCAGGTAAAAATTGTTAGTCCAGACTCCTCAACAAACTCCACAATTTGAAATAGCATTCATATTTGTGGCAAAAACTGAAAGGAGGTTAATACTTTGATTTAGGGGGTTTGTTGAGAGCAATATAAATACTGATGCCTGGCATAAAAAAAAAACACATTATACTCCTACCAAGCACAATACTGCAGGTTTAACATGCTATGTTGCTTCACTGTCCCGCTATGGTCTTATGTTACAAGTGTGTTAAAGAAACATACAATTACTCAAGACCTAAAACAAGGTTCCTGTTTAAAGTTTGACACCATGTTCTGGGGGGCTGTTTTTTTGTTGTTGTTGTTGTTGTCCCACTGGCTAATGATTAGCTTGAGCTAAATAAACAATGACGGTGAAGGGTATTTAAGGGTAAACAGATACTCCACTAGAAACACGACTCAGAGGGGACGATCTCCTTCCCTACCATACTGAAAAAAGAGACGCCTCCCGCAGACTTAAATTACCGTGCTAGTAACAGAATACTCGTTAGCGCTAGTCAGGTACGGTAGCGACTCAATGTCATGGAAAATCGCTATCTGTGACAGTACCAATAGAGATTCATAGCCCTGTCAGGCCTACGTCTTCATATATATATAGCGAGATTACAGCAAGGGCGAGCGCGTCTTCTTGAGTCCTCACCGCACATGTCAGATTTATTGTTCGATAGAAATATAACATATGAAAACTCCGAACATGGCTTTGAGCGATAGCAATAACCTTGCATGTACACGAGAGATGATTAATGGTTGCACTTGCGGACGGATCGTCGGGGGGTAGAATGCGCCGTGGATTGTTTGGTGAACTCACAGCGCCGCCGCGCAGAGACTGAGAAAAAAATCCTTGTGCTGTAACAAATTGCATTGTCTGTTTATTCCAGTCTGAGTTTATGAAAGAGACAGACAAACAGGAGGTTGATGTATTGGCCTCATGTCATGGTATGGCAAGCACATTCACACATACATTCATCTCTCCGTTTAGAAGCCAAATGATACGTCTAATTTGCTGCGAGCCCGGTTATTTTTAACTTCTCCAGCTGTCAGATAATGGAGCTTGACTGTCAGTGCCAGTGTGTGTGTTAAAAAGGTTGCACTCTTTTTCAATTTACCGTTCTGTTTGAGTGGATTAGAAAATCCACATTCCATTAGTGGGGATGATTGACATGTCTTTTTTCCTTATCAAAACCAAAGGCAGATGTTAAAAAAAGAGAGAGAGAGAGAGAGAAAGGAAAGGGAATGAGAGAGGGGAGACAGTTGACTGAGGTTGGAAACGCATCTTTTCCCAACAGCTATCTGAACTGTTTTGACATTCCCTCCCCAATAATTACAATGCTGTGAATTTGCCTCAAAAAAAAAAAAAGCTTCTTCTGAAATCACTTGAAAGAGTCAGTTTCTCGTGTGCTTATTAATTAGATAGAACTACGTCTGTTCTAGATTGGCTTGAATCGCAAGCTTTCTAAATAAGCCATGAAAGCTTCTCATTCATTGTCTGAAAATCTGTCTCAATGTTTTAACGTGAGTCTTCACAGTAATGCATGCAACATTATAAAAGTCATGGAAACACTCAATGTCATTCTCGTCTCGTCTGGCACAAAAATATACATAGCATATTTATTTTTTAAATGTTTGATTAAAATCTGTTACAGTTTAACCCACTTTTTACAATTTTGTACATAGGCCTGGGTATCGCCAACTACTTCACAACAGAATACACCTCATAATACATTTCTCACAATTTAATTAATTGTAACGAAACACAATATCATAATGGACTGCGACAGAAACCACACCGAACACAACCCAACATTTCTGCAAGAGAAAGAGAATCTGAAATTCACAGGTCACTACAATCATACACCACTTTTGTAGGAGTAAAACTGACTAATCAATATGACTTGACAAAATAATAAATATAAAGGGCATTTTTGTCAAGACTAAAACAAAAACACTGCAAATCGTAACACTGCCCCACAATACACTTTCCCTTCACCCCTGGGGGCCTGAAAGAGGTTAGGATTCCCAAAGACAGTGTCTCTTACTTTGTCTTTCTCACTCAAACACAAACATACACATGCATGCACAGTTTTACATAACAGCTCGGGTAAATGGACTGGCTGGTATTCCTGAGCACTGGTGATGAAGATGAATCTGAATGCTTGCTGTAATCAGAGCTCTGATAATGGATCCTGTGGCATCCTCACTTCACTTGATAGCAGTGTAAATCATGCCGGATATATGGCCTCAGCACTGAGGGTTCGACAAAATGTGACCGTCACTAGTGAAGCTAATATGAACCACATTCAGAAGACTAGCATATGTTGTGCTGGTTTCCCCACAAGAGTTCTTTACTAACTTAACCACATAGACTACCTTGATCAAATAGTATCTCCATAATAGTGATCATTTACATGAAATAGGTTTAGGTGGTTAACAGGATGGCCCACCAGCTGCTAGGCTGGAAACAAACTAGTACTAAGCACCATAAACTCACATGTAGCAACATAAATCCATGCCAGTCTAATCTGGTCTTTTAGTAGCTAAACTACCCTTACAAAAATGAATCATGGTTTTATTATAGTAAAAGTGTAGTAACCATGGCTTTTTGGCATATTGATTAACATTTGTATGACCACAGTTTTATTACAAATACCATTGTTAAACCTTGGTTAATGTAGCACATTTGTGGTTACCATGGTTGAGCTATAGTAACCATGTTTTTTTTATTTTTATTTGTAGTAAAACCATGGTTAATTTTCATAAGGGTAGCTTTTGTTTTCAGAAAAGACTGAAAACACAATGTAAATATGTCAAATAAGAAGACCATATAAGAGGAATGTTTATGCTAATGTTGACTAGCACTGAAAAAACATGTTTGTCTCCAGTAAAGTGTTTACTGACAGGAAAACCTTGCTAATATCTGTCTCATGGAAGTGATCTATATTAGGGCTGTCAAAAAAAAATTTGAATTTCGAATATTTGTCGAATTTAAAATAAAGTCCACATTCGAATGCAAAAACGTTGCATTCGAATTTTAGGTGGACGATGTAAGTGTCATTGCATTTTAATGTTTTTGTTAGCCTGTTCCAGTTGAAGCCACTAGATAGGCTACACAACGCTGCTGCGTTGTTAATCACAAATATTGCGGGAAAAGAGAACATCAATGCAGAGAAGATCTTGTTTACATTAAATCGGAAACCAAGCCGTTCACACAGAACGCATATTTTGCGCATTTTCTAGAGGGACATCTATCAACGTTGCACTTGCGTCTCACACAAAAGAGAGTTAGTAAATGTTTAGAAAGCCATGTAAAATTAATGCAAGTTTAACTTTGAAAAAACATATTTTTTATGACTTTATGGCGTTTTTACCCCCCATCCCACTGCATCTCATGTTTTTAAATGAAAAATGTACTCTTGTGTGATTGGTGTTCGGTCCTTTGTATTAAACTATACATACATACATTATGCTGTTTTGTTTATAGTTGTTTAAGCAACTTAATTATAATTGGTTTATAAACATTATTTATTTTTTTCACAGATAGTCGTGTTACCTGATGCTTTGAATAAACGTGCAGTAATATTTTGCTTGATGCACCCTCTTGTGGCCTTAGGAGAGAATCCAAAAGCTTTTCTTCACCCTAACTGAAATTATGTATTTTAAATTCGAATATAATTCGAATTTTGATAGTATTTAAGTAAAAAAATTCAAATTTAGTTTTTCAGCCATTTTGACAGCCCTAATCTATATCAAATATTGCTCTATGTTCCACTCCTAACAGAAATATATGAGAAAAACAATGATTTATGGGTAAAAAGAAAGAAGATCTTAGATCATCTATAATGGGGAAGCTATAGCTAATGCTGACTGCAGAATTTAACCACCCTCAAGATCTCTCCTGCCCACTTTTGGCACTCAAAGTCACCTCTACAGAACAAAATAGTGTGTGAGAGAGACAGATAAAGATAGAGAAAGAAATTAAATGAGAAAAACAGTAGCAACTGAAAGAGAGACAGTCTGGAAAGAAGCTAATCCAGATAGTGCAGGAACGTCTGCAAGATGTCTGTTAAAGATCGCTTCATCTGGAAAGCATCTGCTGTGTACAAACATCTGATAGACCTCACTAAGATGTCAGTTTTACATACATTCTAAATTATAAACATCTTAAAGACATTTTCTAAATGTCTATTTGATATCTGATAGGAAACATCCTATAGACGTATTGCAGATGAGCAAAAACTCTAAAAAAATATGTCTTACAGACGTCAAATAAACGTGATGTACGTGTGCTATCAGAGAAGCGTCTTGAAATACCATGACAGGGATTAAATATAAACCAGGCTTATAGGTAAATGAAGTCAAGTGTCCTGCTCAGGTGCTGACCTGAGTCCAGAGCTCAGGTAATTCAGGTTTGTCCTCAGCTTACTCTAGTTAACCGCTTACAAGCGCCAGTGAAAGTCTATAATGGTTACCTGAGGTTATATGATGCAAACAAGACAATATTTAGCATTTCTATTTACCCCAGAAGTGGGAAACCCAAATCAGAATGGCAAATGACAGGATTATTTCATGTTTTAACCCCATCTTCCCCTATTCCCGAACCATACAAAGCCAAAAAGCAGCAGTGTGTAACAACATGACATCATGTTGTGGTACAGATGGCATGACCTCACGCCGGTGAAATATGAAAAAGTACATGTTCTTGATTACACGTCTTTATTTCAGTGCCACTAATCGAAATCAGATGACATTTCCTGAAAGTACACCAAGGAAAACTTCTAAGTTCACATTTTCCAGAGAGCTGGAACATTTTATTGACTCCAAAGCTGCCTCTTTACTCAGCTCGTCAATACAGAAATCTCAAATATCTAATAGCTAATTTGTTTTTCAGAAGAGCTAGCCAATAAGAAAACCGATATTCCTTGGCATGAAGTTTTACCTAAACAACCTTTTTAAGCTCTGTAACATGATTATAATGAGCGTATGTTGTCAAATAACAATAGTCTGTTTTCTTTACTCATTTAACAAGCTTACTCCATTTACACACCGTATATGGAATGATGCTAACAGCTGCTTCAAGCTAATGTTTCTTTTAAAGAAATATGAGCAATGGACTTTAGTATGAATTTAGTTCCTAACAACATTCCACATGTACTGTTTTGTCCCAACACTTTCCAGAATGCAACTCCTGGGCCCCACGATTCAAACGAAAGACATTTTCAGCTCTAAACACTTGGCCTACTACACAGAATACATCACTTTCTCCTTCACAATCCCAGCACACAAACTGCATTCAGCAGAATGAATATTTAGAGAATATTTATTTAGAATAAATAAATGACTGGCAACCCCATCGCAGATGATCACGTATTGCTTTGGGAGTTTTTTTGCAGAATGAGCCACTGCTCTGCGTTAGGTAAATTACAGAGAGGGCTGTAGCGGGGGACTCCTACTGTCGCAATTCTCCCGGCTTGTTTGTCAACAGCACAGCCTGTCTATAATTGGCGTAATTGTCAGGTTAAAGCAGGAAAAAACAAAAGTGGGCTCATTTTGGCACGACCAGGGGCATGTCATTAACCAGGACCGGGGATTTGGAGACAATTTCTTGTAAAGATTGGGTGAGAGAGAGAGGAGTTGATAAAAATGGCTGCCTCTTATCTCTGCTATGCATATGAAAGGCTTATGCTGTCTCCATGACAGACTCTACGCCTCGCCAGTGTCGGATTCACTAAGGTAGAGTACAGTAAAGGACCGAAAGAGAGAGAGTTGGAATAATGTAAGGATGGCTAGGCATCATTTTATACGTTTATGTACATGTGTAGGTGTGCGTTTGTATTTATGCGACCACATGTGTGGCTGTACATTTGTGTGGGGGTGTTAACTGAGAGATAAAAAGAACCGAGTTGGGTTTGGGTATGAGAAGGAAAGAGTCAGGTATAGATTACAAGCCACCCTCTGAAAACACATAGTCACCCGCTTGAGACATTAAAAAAAAATATTTTTTTTCTTGGCTGAGGTTCAGATTTTTCAAGTATGTTGTCAAAACAGAGAAGTGTGCATTATACAACAAGCTCAAATCCGCCCCTTAATCTGTAATGAATACTTAATCCGGGGCATAATATAGCACCTATAATTACAATAATGAGGAAGGGTATTTGAAGAGCCAATCATTTTCATTTCTGAGTGCTGTGTAGTGGTTATTCATCTTATTAATCAACATTCTCAGAGCCTCTTCTTTTGTTTTCTTCAGTTGTGCTTCAGTCTTAAAATAAACAACGTGTCTCTTTGAGCTACAGCTGCATAATTTGTCAGCGCAGCAAAAGCATTTATCTATAAATGTATTTTCAATTTGAGGCGTGCTGGTGTAATGAAAGCCGAATCAAGAGCAGAGAGAGGATTATTTTAATAAACAGCAATACCGGCTTGTTGGAAGGATGTGGAAAGGTTGGTCACATCTTTGTAAAGTTCAAGACAAAGGGCTACACATATATCACACCTGGTAAATTACCTGGTTGTACTCTCTTGCATTCTAATGCTGACTGGATGGGATTTTTATAGGCAGGTACTTCCTGTAAGGGACATATTTAACCCAGCTTTGTGAAACTACCAAATTATGATGAATATCACAAATACATTTTCCTGTTTGTTATTTCCAGTTAAAATAAGACTTACTCCCACTGCTCACAGGGAATGCTGGGTTAACCTGCATAGGCAAGGTCATGCCCCATTGGGAATTGAATTGAGAATGCCTTTTAAATTCCAACTGAGAGATGATTAGACAGACAGACAAGTATATAGAAAGATACACTCTTTCATATGGTATTAACATGACACGTTAAAAGAATATAGCTAAAGGTTTTTTAAAAAGAATGAGACACTAATAAGGGGCATGAACTTTACATAGTACACATGATACTAGAGAGACAGCTCATTCACCCTTCAATTCAACAAAGGGATGGAAGAAAACAGTCAAAGTTTGTGATTTAGGCTAATCTTTGAAGACTCCCTTTCTTTGTTTTTGATGCCAGGTATCTCTCAAAAAGACTTTTGTTCAATATCATTCCCCTGACAGACTTCAGTTATGTGAAATCCCTTTCTTTGAACCCTGAAATCAGAGGATGGTCCATCAAGGGCACTTGGTTCCTTCCTGTATTAAAGGTGCTCCCATCATTGTCCATGCTCCCCATGGAACTGCTACAAGAACCACTGATGGGGCTTAGAAACATAGTCTTCAAATCCTGACTTAAACTGACACCTCTGATCAACCAACCAGTCATTTCAGTTCTAATTAAAGAAGGCCACTGAAGTGAATCCTCTTCTGGCTGTAAACAAGTCCCCTAAAGATACCAGTCTAAGGCTTACTTTTTAAAATTACTGTTATGAGGGAGGCTTATTTCTTTCAATCCAATAGCTTTTCTGAAAGAGTAATATAGTGGTATGGGTGCAGGCCAAGTGTACTCAACCCTAGTCCTGGAGGTATCCCTCAACACTTCCACACTCCTTACTTGTCCTGTAGTACCCTACCCTTATTCTTGGTAGAAGCTCATTTGAATCTGGTTAGGGTTTTGCAGAACATGGTTTACCATTTAGACGTGACCAGAGTTTACCTGGCTGTGATTTTCAAGTACACCCAAAACTCTGATGAGATAGTTAAGTTGTTTAGTTAGTACTAAAACAAACAAACCTCAGCAAGATGGTGGGTTGGCTGACATTTGAATCTATCTCACCCTTCTGATGGGAAAATTGAAAAGAGGAAAATTGGGCCACTTCAAGAAAGATCTGTATTTTTCTTCACCGCACAGCTGGGCTTTTAGCGTCCACTATCAGCAGCTGTCTAACTATTAGAGACTGCTATTGGTGATCACTAATGGTGATCATTATAATGTCTTTTTCAAGTGTGTGCTTACACTGGCATCCACTGCATGCGGACAAAATTAAACATACAAAGGACAGTATGCCAGCCAGGCCTGAGAGGAATGACACTTTCTCTATCTACTATCACTCCCACACATAAACATTCTGTACATTGTTCACCCAGAATTCCCGCCAACTCTTCCCTCCAAAAAACAGAGAATCCCCTATTCACCCACTGCATGCTTTGTTTAACATGTTCGTTCTTGGTGACAGCTGGATAAAGAAGGTGCGATTTGTGGCGAAAACATCAAGGCAAGGCAACTGTCCGTCAGGGCTGAGATGTGGCTGACGGGATGGGAAAATGTGCAGTATGTCGATAAAAATTTAATGCAAACTAATGCAACGCAGGACTCTTCCCCATTGGCCAGAGGGAGGGGAAATGAGAGCAGGTAATTATCCCAGTGCCCGAAGGCCAAAAATGATGGAGATTGCAGAAAGCAGGGATATTTAGACCAGCTAATGAAGGCTTGCGTTCTCTCAGTCGGCAGTGGGAGGTGAGTGTGTATCTCTATGTGTGTGTGGAAGATAGAGAGAGAGCTAGAGAGAGAGTCCTGTGTGTTTCTGCCCATGCAGGCGGTGGGTCTTGATAAGGCATGATTACATAATGCTCTATCCAGCGTACTGTGTGCTAACATTGGAGCTCTCTGCTGCCCCATCCCTTTCTCTCTCTGCAGGACCTGTCCAAACCAAGCCATCACACACACACACACACTGGCCCCAATAGAGAACAGAGTGTGAGGCAGCAGCCAGTGTGGATTACTGAAAATCTGGAATCCTTGCCTTGCTGTTTAAGATCTCTTTCTCCTGAACCTCCTCTAGGATCAAGAGTGTTTTCAGTATCGGCATTAGGCAGGTTCACCTTTG
Organism: Sinocyclocheilus anshuiensis; assembly: GCF_001515605.1. Lineage (NCBI taxonomy): Eukaryota > Metazoa > Chordata > Actinopteri > Cypriniformes > Cyprinidae > Sinocyclocheilus > Sinocyclocheilus anshuiensis. Next base: position 272,967 of record NW_015536587.1, read on the forward strand.
CTAGACTGGAACTGAGATTTGAACCTGAACTTAATCTCATTCTACACCTACCAACTGCAAAAAACATGGTCTAATGTAGTGCCATTCTGTACAGACAGTCCCTGTTAATGATTATATCATGATTGTGGATCCAAGTAGTACAAATCGTCATGTGGGGTCAGTGCATTTCATTACCACCAGCTTAGAACCCATCAAACAAAATGTTCTTCCATAAGCCTGGATTGTTTAACCCCACTGTAAGGTCTGCGTCATCTCCCCTTCCCTTTTCGTAGCCCTCCAGTGTAGGCAAATCGAAAGCAAGTGCTGAGTTTGTGCAGCTCTCCGCAATTCTTATGAAAATTTAACCATGCTATTTGGATTCACATGCTCTCCCTAAGTAGGGCAGTCACGCACTGGCATTGAAATTCTTAATTCTGTTCATCCCGGTCGGTGGAGGAAATGAACGGTAACAGGATTCTGATTTGCACGATAACCTTACATCTCTGGACCCCAGTTACCTGTCCAGTCAGGGCTCTCTTTATCACATTAATCTAAGAATGTGTGTGGTGTGGATGCTAAGCAGGAACATTGCCTATCCGTAGTCTGAGTTAACTGGCTTTGTAAGCCGAAATGTCAATTCCAATGTGGATCAATTACAGATTAAGTAAGTGAGTAGAGGTTAGCATAGAGCGTAATGTAAACTGAAGTAACTAAAGTAATCAGGTTTCTCTCAGGTTTGATTTAAAGTGTTAAATTTTAAAGTGGTCATATGATGCGATTTCAAGTTTTCCTTTCTCTTTGGGGTGTTGTTCGTGAAAGATCCCTAAAGTTGCAAAGACTAAAGTCTCAAACCCAAAGAGATATTCTATTTAAAAGTTAAGACTCGTCTACACCCTCCTAAAACGCCTCGTTTAAACACGCCCCCACATGACTACGTCACTGTGTGGGAAGATTTGCATAACACTGCCCAAATATTTACGCAAAGAAAGAAGGCATTACTTTTATCGCTGTAGTATTGTTGCCGCCGTCGCCGCCATGTCAAGAAGATGCTGTGAGTTTCGTTGCGAAAGCGAAAATACTTTGTTTGATCTTCCAAAAGTGGACACAACTAGAAATCTGCGATGCAACACAATGCAATGCGTTAAAAGACAGTACAAGTCATTATATTCAGTAAGTATGTCCCCACTGGATGCAACAAATGCCTCATTTATAATGGGTTTTATAGGTTTTGTCTCATCGCGTCGAGACACGGCATCACAGTATAGTAAGGGACGTAACATTTCCATCACACGCTTGAGGTATTCGGCCAATCACAACGCACTGAATAGCTGGCCAATCAGAGCACACCTCGCTTTTCAGAACGATGAGCTTTGTAAAAATCGACACGTTTCAGAAAGGCGGGGCATAGAGGAGACACAATAATGTACAGTATGTGGAAAATAATGTGTTTTTTTAACCTTAAACCGCATAAACATTTCATTACACCAAATACACAAAATAATGTTTTTTTTAGCAACGTCATATGACCCCTTTAACATTTCTGATGATGTAATACACAAATACTTCTGATTATATGAGCTAATTTAAGCTCTAGTAAGGCAGGAGGGAGAAAAGTAGAGTGAGACAGAGAAAGAGACAGTGTAAGACACATGAGTTGTGGGTTTATGGGGTAGGCCTCCTGCTATTAGAGTCAGAGCAGTACAGATCTGTTGTTTGCGTGGAGAGGAGTGCAGCTCTCTCTCCTGTCACCATCGCTGCTTGAGCACCTACACACACACTTGCAAACACCTTTACTACACAAACTTGTCTGTTTGCTAGCCTGCTGTGCACTGGATACCACACACAGCTACGATCATTTCACCTTACCCCTCAACAAGTTAACATACACAGGTACAAACACACACACAAGCTCTCCAACACTTCACACACACTCCACACACATGCAAATTCCCGTTTTACATAATTAAATGCATCATTTAAAATCAGGCTTTGATGGTTCCTCTAGTAGCACCTTGCCATGTGGTTGCAGCAAGCGTCTGGGACTGTGATAATTGCATCCCCGTAGTAGAGCTGCTGGGCTGTGCAACAAACAGGGAATTACCCGGCAGGTCCAACACTCACATCCTCACTGCACTCACAGAGCGTCTGGTAGACAACTGTAGCATGTTGGGATGTAGACAACGTACGCTCACGTATGTACAAGCTTGCTTGTTCATGCCTGTTCTTGAAACGCGAGAGAATGGTATCTTCTGAAGCTGTGAATGAGCAAATGGAAGGCTTTCCTTCACGACCTGCTTTACGAATTCTCCACTAATGTGGGTTCGCTTCACGCCATTCTCTGGGAGGAATGGAAGTGGTTGCAGTTGGCGGGGCTGTGCCAGATGGGGGTGGAGACAGATGCAGTAGATTCACAGCCGTTATTAATGTGCTACCATCCCAAACGACCTTGAGCGGAGCAAGCCACCCACCACAAGAGCGAGGGCACATTCAAACTGTATTTAGACAACAAATGCCAGGCACTGGGAGGAAACACGTTGAGCAATCAATGCCACTATTCTACAACTAATCCCATCTCAAAGACTCACTGGCTGTTCTGCCAACACTCCGGGAACGTTCCCGCAACCAATCATATTTTACAGCTCAATGCTCTGCGCACCAAAAATAGATCTCGATTCATGCCGCATACACATTAATTCCATAAATCTCAATTTGTTTCCTGCATAATAGGAGCTCTGGGATGAAATTAATCTTTTTACCATTGTTTTTTTGTGGACAGGTTGAAAAGTAAACCCCTCATCTTTGCATGATTTACTCAATGTATTTGTTTGGGGGTTGTGCTGTGATGACATCAAAATCAAAGAGGCAGTCTTCCAAACATACCAGTCATATTATCTCACTGGAAAATATAAAACACTATAATAAGCAACCAGCCATTTGTAATTGAATACCAGCAGCTCAAATATATCAACATCCTGTACAGAAAAAAATAAATAAATAAAATAAAAAACTTTGAACTTAGTGAGACCAAATAACTAGGTTAAATTTAAATAATCACTGCATAAATAAATGTTGCTATGGTGTACAATTTATAATCAATAATGCCCAGAAATAGGGTGGTTCTCACTGTTCTTCCCATTTCAGTTCTTGTAGTCTCCACTGATGAGCTTAACAAATAAACAAGGTATATTCAATCTGAAATGCGCAGTGCTTTGGTACTTCAGGACCAGTATTGAGAAAAAATGCTTTAGAGTTCTGTACAGACTTAAACATTAAGCCTAAATCTGGCCCACAAGTGAGACCTGGTGACCCAATTGCTTAAAATACAATAAAATAAAATGCTAATAATTAACTAATAAAACATTTTTAACATAAATATAAATGCAAATTATAATATAAAATATATGTAATTATTACATACAATTACAAATCCAAACCGGATGCAAACCCAAAGCTGTACATGCAACAGTTTGTTGTGTCCCATCAGACTCTAATGTATTTTCAAGTAATAAGAGAACCCTAGAGTTATATATACAAATATATAAAAGAGTTATACATATATACTTAAAACATATTTTTACATATCACTTCAATCTAATATCACAAAGTTTCTGTCATCATTTTGTTTTTGGGGTGGGGTAAAGTATTTTTTTATACCAACTAGCTGTTTCAGCTAAATATTCAGGCCCATTCGGAGTCCTACCCTGCGGCCCACAACAGAACTATGCTTCATTGGCTTCACTGTGTGAGTTCCACTGTTAACCTGCCTTTCAAGGACACCATGATGACATTTTTATATTCCACGTTTAAAAAACGAGGGTGAAACTTTCCCGAGAAGTGTTTAAGAATTCATTGCTATCACACAGTCCCTCTGTTTTTAGATTTAGAAGATGTGCAGGACTCAATTGATTTCAGCTGGAATTTATCAATAATTTAGTGCTGACTCGCAGTCTGTCTGTGTATGAGAGAATATAAGGAAGAGAATATTTTTACTATCGGCCTGATAATTACTGCAGGGATTGCTAATGAGAGGCGCGCCGTAAACGAACACAATAGCACGCACTGTTTACTTAAGGTTGCTCAAGCTTGGGAAAGAACGAAAACGAAAACACACACACACACACACACACACACACACACACACACACACACACGTAAATCCCTTTTGTATAAATTATGAAACTCCCTAAACCTCTAAACCAAGCAACAACGTATCCCACAACAGATCAAAGGCTCGGTCTAATCAATGCCTATGAAATATGTCAAAGATCAAAAAACGAGACTCCTCGACCGGGCCGGGTGCCCATTATTGTGCTAACGTCTCCCAGAGAATTTTCACACTCCTCTCATCAACAGCTTTATTTACAATTTCAGCTAGCTGGAGTCTCGCACTAGAGTAGCCATGAGATTCGATCGTAGCCGCAAAGAAAGAACATACAGCAGCTGATGTTAAGGATGCTCAGCCGCTGATCTGGTTTAATCTCGGGGATGTTTGTAACACAAACACATCACTGTAATGAGCTTCAATGAGCTCCTGTTTTCCTCTCACATGCGTTAATACCAGTTTAGACGCTGGGCGTTGGGAGAAAATGCATTTTATAACAAAGACATTTGTGCGTATGCAGATTTTGGTATGTTTCCTTTTGCCTTTTACTTGTAAAACGTAAACTGTTAAAAGCACAAAACCTGCTGTTCAGATGAGATCAGGCAAACCCACCCACACATATGCACGCAGTGCACAAATGTTTAATTTGTCTACCATTTTCTGTCTTTCTCTGTGGTCTCCATATAGAAACAAACACACACACAAACCACATACCAGCCACCATCTACACAAAAGCAACATGCACACATCTTCCTCACAACATCTCTTACGCATCTCGCAACAAATCTCATTGTGTCTCTGCTGTCTGTGTATGAGTATCTCAGACAGTGTGGTTGCACAGTCTCACGTAAGTGCATGTTTTGTCTCTCATCCTCGCAGTGGTCTATCTGTTTGTATGTTTCATAACTTTTTTTTAATGTGCAAAATCAAGATTACAGCTTGATTGTCTCACACAGAGAGTTTTATGCTGTAATACAGGGAAGATTGGGGTAAATTGTGCCACTTTTATTGTTTTTTTAGGCAAAGCAAAACATGGGGATTTTTTAATTTGAGGGGGACTTGGGGCACAAAGGAAGCACATGGAACTCGATTTGAAACTCTGAATTGAATTTAACAAAAAAAAAGAAAAAAACAGTCCGTTGAAGAAAACAAACGAAGACAAAAACAAATGAAGAAATTACAATCAATAGCACAAATAAATACAATCAAATAAAGGTAAAAATAAAATAAAAAGTGCTTTACATTTTTCATGTAGGTCTAATAGTATTATTCAGGTACTCAATACAGAAATTGAATAAAGTAATCAAATAACACTAGATAGTCTTTACTGTATAAATAAATACAGGTGATTCCTTACAATTAAAGTTACAAATGTTTTTCAGTCAAGACTATTTTTTTTTCTTTTGTTGTTTGACTAACATTAAGGACATAGACAGGTGTATTAGGCTGCTGTCACTTTAAGACCTAATGCATGGATCCAATATACTGACACGTGTGTTTTCTTCATTGACTATTTACATTCACTTAAGATATGACCAGCTGTGTTTATGTGAATAAATAACAAGACAGGTATGTTTTTTACATAGTTTTGTGTATTTGATAATTTACGCACAATAAACCATAAAAATGAACTCAATTTTGTTTTCGTGAGCTATTTGAGATGGCTTTATGTGTTTGCAGGAATTTCTCAAATTATAAGCATTGAACCTGCTGGAATGAGTAAAATTATACGCAATACCTGCAATTCAAATTCAAGCCATGATTGTAGTCAAATATAATGTAGAATTGTGAAAAAGCGTGAGACATTTTTTTAAGCCTGCATAATGCAGTCAGTCTCTGTCTGGAAAGAGATTTCACTCTTTGCGAAGGCAAGACGCTATAATTCACAACCGCCCACATTGTGTAACTGGTAACAGAGTGATGGTATTCATAGAGTGACACTCTAAGACGAGTGCTGGTCTGAGAGGCTGTGATAGTGATTCAGAAGGCTCTCTCTGGATGAGCGTGTTGTGTCCTTCAGCCGACATATGAGACGAATTAATGCCGCTATCATCATCATTCCAGTCCCTTGAAACTATTGACAAAAACAAAACAAAGAACAGAGTAAGGAGTGCAGACGACTGCTGCTGTGTAATGACCAGTCACTGCATGGAAATAAAGGTGGTGGTTGTGATCTATTAAACAGGAAAAGGAAAGGGAGTGCGAAAGATTTTTGGGGTGATTTTTGTTTTTGTGGTTTTTAAGGTGTATGTGGCAGAAAATCCAATTCCTAAACTTGTTTCTAACAAGTTCCACATACCTTACTAGGAAAATTGGTAGACTTTTCAACTGGGGGCCCTTAAAGCATAAAAAAAAAAAATACACTCTCAGAAAAAAAATGGTACAAAAGCTTTCACTGGAGCAGTACTTACTAAAATGCTGTTCCTTATTGTCTAAGCACATTTTTGCTGTGTATTAGGATGTCACAGTTTTTTTGGGATTGGGCCAATAAGACAGACAGAAATGTGGACTCTGAGTTCACTGCCTCTGTGCTGATGCGGCTCTTGTTCAGGACGGACAGCTTCACAGTGTACTTCCAGACAGAGGAAAAGAAAGAAAAAGGGAGGGGGAGAGAGAGAGGAAGAACATACAAGAACCTGTGCTCAGCAGAGGGAGAGCTCTCATCCAGAAACAAGGAGCCCAGGGGAACAACAAAAGAAGAGAGATGGGGTAAGAGAGGAGAAAAAAGCCTTCAAAACAACAACAAAACACTACTGGCTCTCCAGAGCAGACTCTGGTTGAACGGCAGCACTCAACGTAATCTCTGAGAGAGGGATAGTTAAATAAATAAATAAATAAATAAAAAGGTATAATAAATATATTTAAGAATAAACTATTGAATTAATTTATTGAATCATATTATGTAATTAAATATTTTATATATAATATACATACAATACATAAAAATTGGAGATGCACCGATCGATCGGCCAGGGATCGGAATCGGACGATTTTCCTCATGATCGGCCCGGATCGGTGATCGGTCGGTCAGTCTCACTTCTTTCCGATTCCGAGCCGATCCGTTTTGTTACGTTTTGTGCTGTTGTTTGCAATTTTTTTTATTTGTTCTTATTTTATTACTGACTTTTTACTTTTGTTTTTTTATGAAAATAAAACTTTGCGTTGAAGAAAAGTAGATTTTTGTTTGTATATGCTGTCAATTATAGTTCTTAGAAAGAAAATCGGAATCGGCAAAAATCGGTATCGGCAGATCACACTTATAAAAAATCGGAAATCGGAATCGGCCAAGAATATTGCAATCGGTGCATCTCTAATAAAAATGACATTAGATACGGACAGACGGACAGACGGATAGACGGATAGATAGATAGATAGATAGATAGATAGATGAAAACGAAGTAGTGATGACATAACTTTCAATTGTGGGTAAACTGTTTCTTTAAGAGATTGTAAAAAAGGAGCAAACAGCGAGAAAACAAAAGAGACGCAGAGACAGTCAGTCCAGGCTTCACTGTCTTTGGCATCTCATTCTTAATCAGTGCAGTGCTGGGTAGAATGGATGCTGACATGCAAACTGCTCCACACAACAGGGAATGAGCTCCTAATCAGTAATCAGAATAGATAGATAGATAGATAGATAGATAGATGAAAACGAAGTAGTGATGACATAACTTTCAATTGTGGGTAAACTGTTTCTTTAAGAGATTGTAAAAAAGGAGCAAACAGCGAGAAAACAAAAGAGACGCAGAGACAGTCAGTCCAGGCTTCACTGTCTTTGGCATCTCATTCTTAATCAGTGCAGTGCTGGGTAGAATGGATGCTGACATGCAAACTGCTCCACACAACAGGGAATGAGCTCCTAATCAGTAATCAGACTGTCTGTTTAAACGGTAGGGGCTCTGGGTTTCACTCTGGCGCAGGTCAAGGGCCTCTCCACAGTCCCTCTTCCCTACTGTGGTACACCCATGCATTGCTACAGAGCAAACAGAAACCTCAACCATCACCCCACGGGACTCTTAACGGGCAAACAATTCCCGTCCTCTCAAATGTCAGTGCTCTGTTCTGACTAGCAAAGCTATTGCTTCTAATTGATTTTGTTGTGATACATTATTTTTAAGGAATTAATGTGGATAGAGTTATAAATTCAGTTGAGGACATTCTAATAATGATGCTATTTGCTTGGGTTTCTACTGAAAACATTCTGTGAAAAACTTAGAAGAACGTCAGGAAAGCTCTGGTGATTTTATTGTATGCTTTAAATAAATAAATAACGGAAAAAAATCTTTTCATCTTCATCATTAAAATGGAGGCATGACTTAATTTCTAATAAATATATGTGCATATATAACACGTTTCAGAGGTCGGTGGGGCTGAGAATGTCTGGCTTTGTTGTTGCGAAGAATTTAATTCATGCTATGTGGTTTGTTTAGAACACAGCAGGCCTAATCAAAGTAACCTTGAGATACAATTTCACGCTTAGACTGCATGCAGATTTTCAGAAGACGACGTGCCAACGTTTCTTGTGATATGCAGTCGTGTTTCTATATGAAAGCTGTACCAGGTTCACACAGACAGCAATTAAACGACAAGTCTCTGTGTTTCTGGTTGCCATTATGTGTCCGTACTCTCCTGTATAAGTATCAACTACAACTGTCATTTCAAATCCATAGGTATCATGAACAAGGCCTGGTCACATTGTCTCCAAATTACTTTCAGTGTGAACGCATCATTAGGTAAAAGTTGTACCTTCCAATTTACTTTCCAAAACATTTTTAAAAAGTACTATATTTTCATCTGTCACAATGCCACCTAGTGGTCTGGAGTTCCATTTATCTTTCAGTTGTTTTCCTATTTGAGTGCGTACAGGTGCTTGATCAGGAGGAACATACTGGATAAGAGTCAAACAGCGGGACCCTCAATGGCCCCAGGCAGGAACCCCTCTAAATCAACTCAATGTTGCTCATCTCCCTTCCGCAATCAAGCCTCCCACTTGAAGCTGCTTCTATTGTTCTGCCTTCCTCCCGCTCTTTCTCCCTCTCTCTCTTTCAGTCCTTTTCGCTAATCTCATAAAAATTCAGAAGGATACTCCCACATTTTGCTCCTCTCTCTCTCCTGCCATTCTTGAGAACATTAAAGCTGATCTCCATGGTGAAGAAGGGAGGATGAACCCCCTGGCCTCTCAAGTATGCACTCCGTGGCACCCTGCTCCTCGCTGTGAACCAAAAGTGAGGCCTCTTTTTTTATATGTCATTCCTTTTTTGTACGTTTCAAATTTCAAAACATAACTTTACCTGACTGATACCTGATATCCAAATCTTACATTTATGTCCTCAAGTACTTGGAAGACTGCTTGATGTGCGTATAAAAGATACTTGAACTTTAAAAGCTGTAGATCGTCATTGCAATGTGAAAGAGACTAGAGAAAAGAGAAAAGCTCTAAGAATAGACTTGCATTATCTCTCTTATACCTCTATGGATCCTTCCTGCCTGAGCTGTGCGTAAAATCTGCAGAATAATGACACACTGAATAATTGACACACTGTATAACATGATGACAATACAATACAGATTGCATCTCGAACATATAGTTGAAATATTATCCAAGTGTGCTCAGCAGAGCTCTGATAAACCTTCCTTTTCATCTGATATGAGATTGGAAAAAGAGGCAAAAATCATAACCTTCGGAACAACAATAACAAAATCGAGACAAATCCCGGATCAGACTCTGTGGGTTAGGAATGACTTGAGACAAGCCCCAGAGGTCTCCGTTTATGTCACAGCGGGGTCACCGCAGAGTGAGGAGAAAGGGAGACAATCAGATCTCATCTACCTCCCCTGGGTCACCCTCTTTCTCTCAATCGCTCACTCTCTCCAAACACAAACAACTACACTCCTTCATGCATGCCTGCAGTGCAGATTTGATTACCTGCAAACCCTCGGCAACCCTTTCCAACTCTTGTCGGAGAAAGCAGGTCAAATCTGTGAGCTCACAAGAAAGAAGATACCGGTCCGATGGAGTCGAGATAAGAGATCTGACATCTTCAGGATAGAAAGAGCAGGTTTGTCTGTCTAAAAGGATTTGATTTACCCAGGGATTAATAGCACAAAAGCCTGGGTTTGAGGAGTAGGGCTCCTGGGAACTCCAGGAGGCAGGGTGGCGTAGTCAGCACCGAGGGTTTCTCACTCATCTGTTTAGGGGCAAAGAACGGGGAAAGCAGCCCAGACCCCGGTCCTGAGTTTCTGTTGCACACATCTACATTCTTTTATATATGAGTCTAACAAAACGCAAAATCGATAATGTTTTTTCCCCCATTTCCTCTTTGATGCAACTTCAAAAGGTTAGTGGACGGCTCTCAGAGGAGTGTTCAAAAGGAGGAAGGAGGGGCAAAAAAAAGATAAGGAGAAAAAGACACCCCCCGACAAAAAACCTGAAGGGGCAAAACAACGTGCTTGGAATTGAAGTTGTGCAAGAAAAGCCCGGTGCGACTAGGAGCACCTTCAATCACCACTGTGGTTTGCCGTATTTTGCCTGTGTGAAAGAGAGTAAAGAGCAAAGCGGTCTCACACAATAATCTTATCGGCATCTGCTCTTGGAGGAGTGCATAGCGGGCACTAGTATTCACTGACCAAAATACGTCCTTTGCAATTACAGCTACCTGCATCAGCTTAGTTAATAGGTTGCACTCAAGGTACAACCAACTAACCTTGGCTTGGAGTAAAAGCCTCATCTGAATCTTAGAATCTTCGGTAAGCCCTGACCTGGTGGACCGGGACTGCTCTGCTCCCAGGGACTCTTTAAAGACAAATGAGGCAGTATGTACAACTTTTCACCACTGTTTGTCTGGGATACCTACTCTTGTTCTTGTGCATTCTGTCTATCCACTTCCTCATTCCCCTTGTCTTCAAATCAAAACTATCTCTTACTCTTTCCCAAATTCATTTGAGTGTGAGAATAATCACCTTTCACCCTACTCTGTGTTTGAGAACACAGAGCATTTGTGCATGTGTGCACTTCATGCAAGCACCGTCGGTGTGTGTGTAGGCGCAGCTGGACCTGTGGTGAATGTGTTATCAGTGCAGTACTGTGAGAAGGAGAATTCTGGCAGGCCTGAAATACATTCTGACAGCTTGAGACATCAAAGGGTTCCTTAAGACTGTGCTCTTAACATGGAGTCAATGTAGGAAATTACTCCGAAGGCGTGAGATGACTATCCCTCTGAACAGTCAAATCTCTCGAACATAAAAAACAATGCTTGATGCCTCACGAAATCTACAGCAAATGGTTCAATAATCAGTAGACCTTATAGCTTGAAGTGTTTAGTCAACATAAAACAACATTCGCAACCCAATTACTTTCATAATGTGACATTTCCGAGTGAAATGGGATATTCGGCAAGATAAAAATAAAGGATGGGACTTGATCTATCTGTCAAGAATTGATTGCATTACTGGCACCTGCTAGTTGAAACTTATTCTGGGTAAAAAGAATACTCTGGGTCCAAAATAGGTTGGGCTCAATAGACAGAACATGCTGCATAATTTTGATTACCACGAAAATTAATTTCCACTTTTTCTTACAAAATCTGGATTACAGTGAACCACTAACAATGGATGTGAATGGGGCCAATACATAAACATTAAAATACTCAAAATATACACAGTTCTATTTAAAGTTATATCTGATTTTGTTGCCATGACAACATATCACCAAAAACCCTAAGATGCTTTTTTTGAGGGACAAAAACAACAGACGTGTCAACATTTTTAGTAATACACAATATTTCACAAATGCTGCTGACTGAGATGAACTTGTACTGAACCTGGAATGTTCTTTTAAGTGGCCTTGCTGAGATCAGATGAAAAGAAAAAGTTGTTTCAAATATGGAGAAAGTAACATTTTGAAGATGATTTATAAATATGTTTTTTTTTATTAAAAAGTATGTACTGATGAATCAGCTATAAGTAAATAGAGTCGATATTTGTTTCATGTTGACTTAAAGTCTAAGGGGATAAAATTAGCACAAGTTTGATTGAGCGGAGACAGAAGCATCTGATGTAACAAGGATCTATTTTCTTTGGAGTGGAGATTGTCTTGCCTGCCAAGAGGGTGAGTTGAGACTGGCACATGGGACTCATGCCAAACTGTCCGAGGTGCCAGGGCTCAGATGTAGCGTGAGGATGGGTGTGTCCGTGCGTGGCATGGGTAACCAGGAGAAGTGCCAGATTACAATTCTACAGAGAAACTCTCTCTGTTTTCTACTCTTTCGTTTGCTCAGTCTCAAATTCACTCATTCATCCCCTCTCTCTCTCTCCGTCTTCAGACCGTCTGGATTGTTTTTTTCAAACACACACTCTCTCTTCTCTCACACACATACCCCTGGAGCTAAATCAAAAATCTATGCTCTCAATGGCCAGTCAATATCTCATTAAGCAGTCACCGTGCCCAAGCTGGCAGGTAATGCATTTCACAGTTCTGCCACACACTCATACACACTCCGACAGTCTCTCTCCCACTCTCTCTCTCTCAAATGCCACACACTGTAATAACCTGTGGAAATGTGCCACTCAGTTTCTTTCACAAGATGTGGTGGAATATGGTCACTCAACTTCCAAGGAGAAATGATGACAGACTGTCTCTGTGGAGTGTATTTGCGCATGTGTATATGCTCTTATCAATCCAAAGCCCACTTCCACACACCAGGATTCCTCCCTTGGTTTGATCCAGTCATGTCTTTTAGCAGGTCTAGACTGGACTAGATTAAAGTCGATTACACAGCAGTCAGACATTATGCTGCAATGACATTAAATATAAAACTAATCTTGCTGTGCAAAATTCTTTTTTGCAAATTTTGCAAAGTATGCAAATGTGAAAATGTTGTTTTGTTGTACACACTTATGTTCTTGCATTGCTCTGGCATTAACAAACCTCATTATCTAAGGTGGCAATAGTGTTACCTTCAAACACCTGTCCAATTAAACAATGACCTGCAAGAACATGACCATAGAAGGAGAGAAATTATGCAACAGCTAGCAGAAGGAGAGAGATTATGCAACAGCTAGCAATAGCCACCCCTGTGGCTACCATGAGAATGCAACAAATTTTAAATTGCTTTCTTAAGATGTTTCAGAATACAAGACAGTGACATTAGAGTACATTTCAGGTCTTAGATTCGAATAGCTAGTTTTTTTTGCCTATCAGAATCAATTCTGGTTTATTTGTAAACTTCGACCACTTAGACAGAAAGAGAGCGTTCTGAATAACATCTAATATATATCTATATATCTATATCTATATATCTATATCTATCTATATAGATATAAAACATTCTGAACTTCTTAAACTTCCAAATTGTGCTTTCTTACACATTTTGCAATACAAGACAGTGACATTTGAGTTTGTTTCAGTCCTTATATAACATCTAATATATATCTATATATCTATATCTATCTATATAGATATAAAACATTCTGAACTTCTGAAACTTCCAAATTGTGCTTTCTTACACATTTTGCAATACAAGACAGTGACATTTGAGTTTGTTTCAGTCCTTATATTCACATAGCTTTTTGCCCATTACAATAAAGTCTGGTTTATTTTGAAACTTCTGACCAAGAATTGGCTACTTACAGCATAACATGTATACAAAAGATAATAGCTTTAACACAACATTCAAAGACAGTGTGATAAATTCTTTTTCAAATGTTGGTTTTTACATTTTGAACTTTTGAAACTGCCAAATGCTTAATATTTAATGCAAAAACATTAACACCATAGCAAGTGGCACTTAAAACATCCATAAAAGTGACTCCTTACCCCGCTCCATTGCAAAATCTGAAGCCGCTGCAGAAATAGTCCACTTAATACTCCTTGCTGGCCAGTAAACTCGCGCTTTATTTTTAACCCTAGCTAGTGGGCTACATCTTTACTTCAACTTAATCTGATTTTGCCTGCCCTCTTTCTGTCCTTTGTGGCTAACTGGATTACAGCCAATCTTGTTAACCTCTGCTGTGTTACCGAAGTGCCCAGAGAATCACACTAGTCAAGAACACTCAACTAGCCTAGTGACTAAAGAGAGAGAAAGAGCAAACCACTAACGTTCACTTGCATGCAAATGTTATTTGCTTTAACTTTGTTTGTAACGTCTACATGCATTGATATTCATTCTGGTCTGGTACTTTTCAGAACACATGCAAACTGCACACAAAAATGTGAGAAGATTTCAAACAGCTCTTTCCAACATACTTTATAGCTTATTAAAGAGTTAATTACCACACAGATGAAACGGGCCTGTTTTTTTCTGTCTTTGGCACATCAAACAACTTTCTTTAATTATGTAATTAATATTTGGAGTTTTCATCTTAATTGTGTGGAGCAGGCTAGCTTATTTGCATAGGGTAATGAGAGGGATGTTTCCATTACAGGTAATTAGGTACTTGAGAGGCAAGTGTGTGGCTAGGAGGCTGGGAAAGAGGAAAGGAAAAAGGAGGGATGATCGGAAAAAAGACAGATAACCATATCGTATTACCAAAAAAAAAGAGGTGTTAGCATCCGTAAAAACATGCCTGTCAAATGACTTGCAAAGCAAACACTTAGTAATTGCCAGGCGTAAATTAAATCAGAGTCGCAATCAGTCGACTGCTCTGATAACGATGCTGAAATGAAATGAGATTTTAAGAAGCCATTTACAAACAAACAATAAATAAATGAGCAAGCTTGTCTATTCATGATTTTTAAGTTTCAGCACAGTTTCAAAAATGAAATTACATAAAAACGAGGCGTTTTCAATAGAAAACATTTAATAATACACAATTCTATCAAAACATTTTAACTGATTCACTGCAAACAGTATTAGCCTCCCTAAATTAAAACAGTAGGAAATATTTTATTAGTTAAAAATATTTTTTAATTGCATACAAATACAAGGTGTCTTCAATAGAAAACATCTAATTATACACAGTTCTATCAAAATATTGCAACTGAGTCCATGCAAACTGTATCAACCTCTCTAAAACATTAGAAAACCTTTTATTAAAGAGTTAGTTTTGGTTTGGCTCTACTATTATGCATTCCTCCAGTCTCCAAGAGCTCTATTTTCAGTTTGTAAGCCTCTTCAGAACAACCCACACATGAGACACGGGGTCAGAGGCTATTGCATACACCTGCTCCAGCTCCACAACACACACACACACTTGCACCATCATACCCACAAACACACACTAACGGCTGCATGCATGCAAAAAAGCTAAACCCACACGTACACTTAGACAACA
Source organism: Sinocyclocheilus anshuiensis (assembly GCF_001515605.1). Lineage (NCBI taxonomy): Eukaryota > Metazoa > Chordata > Actinopteri > Cypriniformes > Cyprinidae > Sinocyclocheilus > Sinocyclocheilus anshuiensis. Next base: position 288,319 of record NW_015536587.1, read on the forward strand.
TGCTTTCACATTCAGATGCTTGAGAAGGTATGAACAATCCAAATACTCAAAGATCAGAACAAGAAGGAAAAAAAGGTTCATAAAACGTAAGCTTCAATACACGTCCTTGTAATTCCTTGCAAAATCAAGTTGGAAAATTTGCATAAATATTTTATTACGCAATATTACAAATATGGCTTAGCGATGCATTTTGATGCTGCATAAATCTATTTAATACATAACGTATGCTATTTAACTGAGCTCCAACAAACAGATACAAGGATTACGAGGCGGTTCGGTGTTGTGTTAATGCAATAACTGCGAGTGCAGTGGAGGTGAACTGTCGAAAAGCTTTCAGTAAGAGATTCACCGAGAGTGTGCGAAGGAGAAGATTGGTGTTACCGCGGCTCAACACCAACATCCATCGCTTTTTCCACTTTCAACACCTCTCGCCTAATACAGAGTGACAGCTATGTGTGCGCACGAAGAGGAGGGAGTGTGTGTGGTGGCATGGATGCACGGAGTTTATATGTATTTTAAAGTGTATGTATACAAAAAAGAAAGAAAGAGAGAGACTTCAAATGAAAACAGATGAATATGAGAATGCAGGTTTTCCAGCCTAGAAAAGGCAGATGAGTGAGAGTGTGTGTGCACTGGTTTATATATCCTGGTGGGGACTTAAACCTGACTACACACAGACTCATGGGGACTCGTGTCACGGTGGGGACCTAAATTGTGGTCCCCACGGGTACAAAAGCTTATAAATCACACAGAATTAAGTTTTTTGAAAATCTAAAAATGCAGAAAGTTTCCTGTGAGGGGTAGGTTTAGGGGTAGGGTTGGTGTAGGGCAATAGAATATATGGTCTGTACAGTAGAAAAACCATTACGCCTATGGAGAGTACCCACTTTCACAAAAACAAACCTGTGTGTGTGTGTGCGAGCAGGATTATGGAGGCAGGATCAACACCAGTAAAGTGGTGTGCCGCTCACCCTGGATGTTCACGGCCCAAAAAATAGGTCAGTGGAACACGACACACACCGACGTCAACCCAAACGACTGCCAGTCGACACATCCTGCATCCCGACTCAAACTCTCCTCGACCTGTTCCCTTCAACAACACAACAACACTCTCGGTTTCTGACTTGGGGCAACGAGACCACCAATTCTTGACTGAAAACTGAAACTTTGAGTGTATAAAATAATATAAAAAATATTCAATTTGTTGCATTTCCAAAATATTTTATTTCCAAATCCATCTCAGGAACATTAAAATCAGGCATCAGCATCCTAACAGCCTCTTGTTTGACATTCAGCTGATTCAGCAACAGAACTTTCTCATTCGTATCAAAGCACTAACTTCATTTCCTTACAAAATAGAAATGTAAAACAATGCCACAACAACAATTTTCCTGCAATAAAAACTTGCACAAGCCCCAATGCCTCTCTCTCTCTCTCTCTCTCTCTCTCTTTACACGAGACGCTCTAACAGTGAGTTGGCTGACTATGATTAAAGCCTTTTGCAGCTTGACTCGCTCGCAAAAGAAGGAAGTTTACAAAAAGGACAGACACAACCACAGCATGCTTTTCTCCTCTTACCTTTCATAGCTGAAATCACAAAATACATCATTAAGCTTGGCGGTCCATAGGCGAGCGGTATCGCGAGTGCTAGCTCAAGCAGTCCACTGCTGTTTCAGCAGCAGCTGGCCAGTATTTATTCATAACTAAATATTTAGCTGAAGAACCTTAACAGCCTCTAGTCTTTTTTTGTTTGATGCGACAAGCTTTGCTCATCATCATTTGGCAATTATCTGTCATTCTTCTCCTCACCTCTTCACCTCTCAAGCTCTGTCAGGTTGGATGGGAGCA
>NW_015536587.1:290809-292863 GCF_001515605.1 Sinocyclocheilus anshuiensis
TGTGAGTGAGTGTGAGTGTGTGTGTGTTATGGCGGGGGGTTGGGACCACCGAGCAGGATTATGGAGGCAGGATCAACACCAGTAAAGTGGTGTGCCGCTCACCCTGGATGTTCACGGCCCAAAAAATAGGTCAGTGGAACACGACACACACCGACGTCAACCCAAACGACTGCCAGTCGACACATCCTGCATCCCGACTCAAACTCTCCTCGACCTGTTCCCTTCAACAACACAACAACACTCTCGGTTTCTGACTTGGGGCAACGAGACCACCAATTCTTGACTGAAAACTGAAACTTTGAGTGTATAAAATAATATAAAAAATATTCAATTTGTTGCATTTCCAAAATATTTTATTTCCAAATCCATCTCAGGAACATTAAAATCAGGCATCAGCATCCTAACAGCCTCTTGTTTGACATTCAGCTGATTCAGCAACAGAACTTTCTCATTCGTATCAAAGCACTAACTTCATTTCCTTACAAAATAGAAATGTAAAACAATGCCACAACAACAATTTTCCTGCAATAAAAACTTGCACAAGCCCCAATGCCTCTCTCTCTCTCTCTCTCTCTCTCTTTACACGAGACGCTCTAACAGTGAGTTGGCTGACTATGATTAAAGCCTTTTGCAGCTTGACTCGCTCGCAAAAGAAGGAAGTTTACAAAAAGGACAGACACAACCACAGCATGCTTTTCTCCTCTTACCTTTCATAGCTGAAATCACAAAATACATCATTAAGCTTGGCGGTCCATAGGCGAGCGGTATCGCGAGTGCTAGCTCAAGCAGTCCACTGCTGTTTCAGCAGCAGCTGGCCAGCATAGCTCTGCCGCTCAGCTGCGCTCGCATGACCACACCAGAATCCATGTGACTCTGACATCAGCGCTCCCTCACTCTCGGGCCCGCCCCTGGGTTGTGATTGGCAGAGGAGGCGGCCAATGAAAGGTGAGGGGAAGGAGAAAAGGGGGTTGGGTCTTTTTTCTACAGACTGCAGTGGCTGTGACCGGGGCTGATGGGATGGGTGAGGGGGGTACTGGGCGACTGTCACTGTCTCTTGTGCTTTATCGCAAACAAGAGAACGTCATAACAGAAGCACGACACCAAACAAGTTTTTTTTTTTTCAGCCCGCAAAAAAAACAAACAAAAAAAAGTAAGGACTTATAAAAAAAATGGACAAATAGGAGGTGTTTTACAATGATGATGATGATTATTATTATTATTACAGAACAGAAGCATGATTCCGAACAAGTTTTATTTATTTTTTTCAGCCCTCAATCAAGATGACAGAGCAACTGAGAGAATCTTTGGTTTTAAATATTATTATAGATATTATAAAATTATTACATTTATTATGTATAGTGACATTATTAAATATTTTTTAAAATGCTAAATGACAGAAACATGCCTCAAGCAACCTAGGACCTATCTGTTATTTCAAAATTTAATATTTGATTAATATTTTAACAAACTGTCTAACAGCTTTGTACAGTTTGTTAATCAATGTTCATTATATACACACATACATTCGGATAAATCATTATTTTTAATCATCATTAATTTAATATATATAATTCAATATTTTACTACATCTATCTATCTATCTATCTATCTATCTGTCTGTCTGTCTGTCTGTCTGTCTGTCTGTCTGTCTATCTGTCCTCAAGTATTTTTGGGTATGATGCGACAAGCTTTGCACATCAGCACTTGGCATTTATCTGCTATTCTTCTCCTCATCTCTTCACCTCTCAAGCTCTGTCAGGTTGGATGGGGGCAGACCCACATTTTCAGGTTTCTCCAGAAAGATTTGATTGGGTTCAAGCTCAGGCTCTGGCTCTGGTTGTCTATAAGCCACTCTTGCTGTGTGCTTAGGGTCATTGTCCTGTTGGTAGGTGAACCTCCTGCCCAGTCTGAGGATCTAAATGCATTAAGGCTATCTCTATATTTTGCTGCACTAAGCGTTTCTTCTACTCTGACGAGTCCTTCAGTCCCTGCTGCTGAAAAACAGCCCCACAGCATGAGGCTGCTACCAGCACACTTTACTTTTGGGATGGTAC
>NW_015536587.1:293079-315455 GCF_001515605.1 Sinocyclocheilus anshuiensis
CCGCCAGCCAGTCTGAAGCAAGCCTAACCAACCAACTCTTTCACAGAACAGCTTGCAACATTGAACAAAAAAACACTTATTGACAATTCCAAGGAGATTGTCAAATTTGGGGCAAGTAACCAAGATTAATGGTCAAAGACACAGCATATCATGACCATCACATGAGGAAAATCATTAGTAGAAACTGCGTTGGGTGGTTTCCCCCACCTAGAAGACAAGAACCAGACTGAGATTCCTTAGGAGACCTTTTAACCTCTCTGGTCTTCACAGAACATGTCCTTACGTCCACAGAATGGCACAGAAACTGCCTTTCCATGTATATACTGTATGCAACTAAATGATGCTAAAAGGACTTACAGTGCCTTGCGAAAATATTCATTTTTTTTGCATTTTGTTATGTTGCTGCCTTATGATAAACTTCTTTAAATTACTTTTTTTCCACATCAAGCTACACTCCATACACCATACTGACAAACTAAAAACAGAATTGTCACAACTTTGTAAATTTATTAAAAATAAAAAACTGAAATAAGTACATTGCATAAGTATTTTCAATTGCTCAGTTTGGCCAGGAGGCCAGCTCTAGGAAGAGTCCTGGTTGTTTCAAACTTCTTCCATTAAGGGTAACAGAGACTACATGCTTCTGTGACCCTTCAATGAAGCAGAATTTTTTTCTGAACTCTTCCACAGATGTGTGGCTTGACGCAAACCTGTTTCTGAGCTCTACAGGCAGTTCTTTTGACCTCAGGGCTTGGTTTTTGCTCTGATATGCATTATCAGCTGTTAGACCTTTTATTAAGTTGTGTGTGCCTTTCCAAATCATACCCATTCAACTGAATTTGCCACAGGTTAACTTCACTATAAGTGTAGTAACATCTACAAGCAATATGAATGCTCCTGAGCTAAATTTCAACTGTCCCAGATATGAATATATCCAAGGGTATGAATACTTATGCAATGGAATCATTTTAGTTTTTTATTTTTAAAATGTGCAATGTTTTTTTGCTTGACAATTATGGTGTATGGAGTGTAGATTGTTGTGGAAAAAAACTCATTTAAAGCAGTTTAACATAAGGCAGCAACAAAACTATAGAACTTCTATCTATAGAATTTTATGTTTAGAAAAAAATTACATCTAGATTAATTAGCTGACCTCACAAATCGAGTGATTGGTTGTCGAGTTGACTAGTTGTTCACTGTGACCCATTCTAAGTAACTAATTCCTTAAGCAAGAGGTCCTGGAGAATTTTTTATGAGTCCAATTAGTAGACTGTACCATAGTGTAATTTACTGGACACCCATTCTTCACAGGTCCCGGGACATTTTCCCTCCAGACAAACGCCCTGTCATCTCTAGTATGCATGTGTGTATATATAATGTGACTAATGGTTTAGCAAAACAGAGCTTATTTTATCATGCCAATAAAGCTGTTGAATGTAACAGTAGGGGCACTCTTCCTGTGTGCTAATATTAGACAGGAAGATGAGGCTGCAAGCAACTCCAGATGTTTTCGGAGAGAGAGAGCGAGCGAGAGTGTGTTACTGGCCGTTTCTCTGACCTCCCTCCAGGAGGCTGGTTTCATCTTTTCCTCTCTTGCCGCTCGGTGTCCTACCTGCTGAGAAAGGCACTCACACGGGCTGCCCTGGCAGCTGAGCTGCAGAAGATAGCAGGAGAGAGAGGAAGAGAGAGGAAGAGAGAGGGACTCATACTGATCCTTCCACCACACAGTGACTGTCTGATGAGTTTCACTATCTCACCATCCTTTTCATTTTCTCTCTCCATCGCTCCGTCGGAGACCCCCTCTCTCTAGCTCTCTCTCTCTAATAATCTGCTCAGGCTTCTTAGCAGCTGGCTGCTCATGATTCTGGTCTTAGAGAGAGCTGGCTTCGGCCACAAACCAAACCCAGCTCCATTTTGAGCTTCATAAATAAGGCCCTGCCCTTCTCATCTCCACCTTGGACTAACATGAATTTCAGATAGAAGAGAGAGAGAGAGAGAAAAAAAATCATATTATTGAAGCATCTGAAGCATTACCTCTAATAAAAATCCTATTGAACGATCTACTAAATATTTACAATTTTTTTTTTTTTTTTTTATAAAATACGTTTTATTCCCCATGTAATAATAATTTAAACAATTACCTTGGATTCATGAATTATCAAATCACACACACAAATTGATCCATCTTTTTACTTCAAAACAGTAATATAATAATTATTTATTCACATTAAATTCATATTTTATATAATATTCAAGTGAAAAATTATGTTTTTCAATTACCCAATCAATATTAAAAAATAGCAATAATAGCAATATTCAAGCCCTTTAATAAAAGTATTACTGAACAGTCTACTAAAACATACACCTTTTTTTATTTCACCAATGTATATATTTAATTTTAATACGTCACTCACGAACATTTGCAATAGTAACCATAGTTTCCACTAAATACCGTAGTAACTTCTTGTTAACTACTAAAATAAATAAATAAATAAATAAAACACATTGAAATTTGGAGTTCCCTTATTCATTTATTAGGGTTTTGTTATAATTATAAGCTGTAGAAACAATAGTATTTTAATAGAAATAACACTATGGATGCCACAGTATATTTATTTTTATTTAGAGTTATAAATATGTTTGTATGTGTGACAGGCTAAAAGTAAAATCTCTGTTTACCTGAATGGCTGTGGTTGCTATGCCAATTTAACACCAAATGAGCAGAAATAACTGTGCTGTAAATCCCCTGAAAAAAAAAAATGCAAATACACACTCCGCACCTGATGCCATAAATCTCCGAAATTACTGTCTGATCACAACCTCTTGTGTGATCCATTAGAGGCAGCGAAAATAAATTAACTCGTGTTATGTCAACACTAATCCGTCAACGGTCTCCGCTTAATAAGCAAAATATAATTTCCCCTCCATGATTATCAAATGAGGTGTATCATAGATGAAAATTAGCCATGTCGAAGCAGCCTCAAAGTTGCATTAGCTGCCGTGGAGGTAGTTTAGCTAGTGTCACGCTGTGCTGTTAGCATTAGTGTTAGCAGTGGGCTGTTTTGCTTCTATTAGGCTACTGTGTTTTTGTTTGTGTGGTGCTTGCACTTTTGGTGAGTCAGTCAAACTGCAGATTGCGGTAAGGTTAAACTGCTTCGCTCTGTCGAGATACTCGTGGTTGGTAGGTTAGCAACAGTGCTGTGGTTAGAGCAGACTGCTGACTGAGAGAAAGGCTTTCTGAACAGCATGCTGTAGCCTCTGGGCAGTGCAGTTCAGGTGCGCACGTGTGTATGTGGAGCGGAAAAAAGGTTACATGTGCACTCGCATACAAAAACTAACAGCACGTTCTCGTCTTCCTAAACCTTTAGATCTCTGTGCGGTAACCCCAGACTACAAATGAGTTATCAGTAATGGTGGAAAAAACATGTCTGTGTCTTTGAGAGCTACTGATGAAAAGGATAGTGGAACATTTGTCTTGTCGTGTGTGTGATGTTTACAGCTGTGGGTAACTGTAGCTCATACAACGAACTTCTCAAATTGAATATACATTACCGCATGATATAACCACTATGCCACTCATAAGGCTGATGATTATCAGTGATATACAAAAGCATTGGTCTCTACAAAACACTTGGTATTTAGACCAGCGAGGCATGTCAAATCACACTCTGTAATTTCCTAGTGTGCCCCCAAACAGTCACTGGAGATGTCGGCACCTCCGAAGTGTCAAAAATCAAACAGTGAAGAACTGCAACAATCAACGGAGGAATTAAGTGGTGTTAATGACAACAGCTGCCACCAGACAGGCCTCGTCTTCTCCGCTCCATGCCCTGGAATGCATTTCCCCTCCTTTCAAACCCGGCTTTCCCAAACTTGGAACCAAGGCCTGTGGAGTTTGATGGTAGTCTCAGAAGACATTGCCTATTTTCAGGCAATGAATTGATTGAATTGCTTTGTTCAATCACAGCACTAACCCAACCTAGTGACCGTGAATTGCCAAGTAGGACATGTTCCTGGATTAGCATCCTTATTGGTCCTGGTACAACCTTCCAATCAACCGATCAAATTATAGGGATAGGAATAGGAAAAGGTTAAGGTTAGGGGTCAGAGGCTTGAAGAACGTTCTTCTAAATCAGCAGTTTCCTTCAGATTTATTTGGGATTAGGAACTTTCGAGAGTAGGGCTGCACGATAAATTGCATGCGATATTTAACGTGCATCTTGTCAGTAAAGCCGGTTCTTTAATCAGTGGTAAATCTCCATCACCTGCGGTCTTTCACATGGAGCAGCATTAACTACACAGAGCCGTTGTTCACCGACAAGCTACGCAAAACATGCGCAAAATATGATCGTGGTTTTGCGCAGCTTGTCAGTGAACAACGGCTCTGTGTAGTTAATGCTGCTCCATGTGAAAGCACGCACGTGATGGAGATTTACCGCTGATTACAGAACCGTCTTTACTGACAAGATGTGCGTTAAATATCGCATGCGATTTATCGTGCAGCCCTATTCGAGAGGAACATTGTTTCAGGACCAACAAAAGTCATTGATCCAAAATCAAGGCGACCAAATAACTTAACCCTACAAACGGTCACCTTGATTTTGCCAAGGCAAACATGCTCCTGGATCAATATCTTTTGTTGATCCTGGAACAACATTTCTGTCCAAAAACAAAGTCCCACCTTTATACCTACCCTTAAATGTATCCCTATCCATAACTTACCCATACAATCAAAGGGAAATGATTGGTGAAAAAGAATGGTGTAGAAGCCCCTAACCCTGGTTGTAAGTCTAAACTTGACATGGTCTGCTCACTTATCTCTCAAATCTGATTGGAACATTGTTGATCAACATGGATGTTGATCCAGGAACATGTTCTACTAGGTGAAATCATGTTCACCCCCTAGAACCAGAGGGCAAAAATTGGTTGATGTTAACATTATTCCAGGAACAACAAAAGACGTTGATCCAGCAACATCCCATTTTTGTAAATCGCATGAAACATTATATGAGGTGAATGAGCTCAGGAAAGGGTACAACCTTTGTTTACACCACGTTTCATGTGCCATTTTTTTTGCCTCAAGCATAGCTACAATCCAATCTGGTTCTTCATAAAACATTAATTAAGAACCTTAACCCAACAAGATAATCTTCTAACCAACATATTATATCAAATATTGGCCCAGCGTGGGTGTATCCCTACTGCAGCCCAGCGGGGGCTAAAGGTGGGCTCTGTCAATCTCGTTTCACTGTCTCTCTCTGTAAACACGGCAGCCCTAGTCAAGTGTCTGGCTCTCCACCTCCTGATTAATTCAAGCAAATGTATTTATTGTAAACAACCCATGTGGGATGGAATTCAATTGAGAGGGGACACAGAGCATCCACTGGTGCCCCCGAGGAGCCAGGCGCAGGACTGCAGCCGATAATGGGCTCATTAGCAGTCTGTCAGTAGCATCCCACGCACGGGCAGAACAGCAGCTGATCCTCGATGCTCTTTAACTCCTGCCTCTCCTCAACACTGAAACCACAGCTCCACGGCGGGAAAGAGTTTGCTTTAATGGAACACTTAGAATGTAATCGAAGACTTTCGACTACTTTCTCCACTTCTGAAACCACTTTTCTTCTGATGCAAAGGAACCATTAGAACTGTTGGAGACTGACTACTTATTTAATCTATTATATAATCTATAATATAGGGTTTATCTATTTATTGATTCCATTAAATAAAATGCTACAACATTTCTATAGATTAAACAGCAGAGTATGGCACATTCACTGCCAAAAGGCTATTTTTTTGTGTGTGGTATGGCCATACAAATAAATAAATAAATAAAAAAGGCACATTTTATGATACCAGAGTTGTTGTGTGTAATTTGAACTTAATCTGTACTGACAGTTTTGGAGATTTTAGTATTTTAGTCTTCATTCAATTAGTTTGGACCTTTACTTTTACTAAGAATTGATGGATGCCGAAAAAGTGACTTGCCATAAAGAGATTTTGAACATTACCAATGCCTCATTGGGCATGGCAAAATAATAATAAACCAATTATATTACACTTTTCCAAGTTTAAATTAAAGTGGTCAATTCATCCACTGTAAATCACTGCTGCTAAACAAGACTAAACGACTAGTTGCAGGACAACCTACTCTGATCCTATTTATTTCATGCTGAATATTGTTTTATTCTGAAATGTGTCTATTATGGAAGTTAAATGTGTATCAAATGCTGTTTAAATTCATCCTAAATGTCTTACTGCACCCAATATAGCCTATGACTTATTATACAATTCAATTCAATTCAAGTTTACTTGTATAGCGCTTTTCACGATATAAATCGTTGCAAAGCAACTTTACAGCAAATTAAGTTTCTACAATATTTAGTGATAGCTTATCAGTGGTGACTGTCAGTTAATATACATATGGCAGAAATGCACGGAAAAATCAATTAAAGACGTAATCAATCAGACGATGAACACTATTAACAGCAATTATTATATGATGCAATCAAACTGATACATTATGTTTCTGAGCACCAAAATCCACATCCTTACATAAAATTACAGGAGCCTGTTCACTCTAGTCACCTACTCTTCGAGGTTTATTGAATTACTCAGAGGTAAAGTGAAGAGGATCATGGTCTCACCGAGACAGATGTCACATACAGTATGTGAGAAGAGATTCCCTCTAGAGCTCACAGGAAGGAACTAATATCAGTCTATCAACAGCATACATCCAACAACATGATCACCAGATAGAGGCTAAACCTACTGTTTTATCTGGATGAAGCCAGGAGTTTCTTTTACAGACCACCCTGACGAGGGTAACAACAGATATATCATAGAAGTGGCACTTTCTCACAGTAATGCCGAAAGTGACATGGCATCCAGTTCAGGCCATTACTGAATTAAGAAGTCCCCCTAAATACACACCAACAACCTCAATATGGATCAGTTTAATACATACGGCAAAGAGTGCGGGGGTACCAATATCAAACCGTAAGCGCACAAGCCCGTATAAAACAATCATAAACCAATTTAGAGCCATTCCAGGCAATTTCCTGCTGCTTCCATCTAAGAAGAGGACTTCAATAAATCACTCCGACAACAAGGGGTATATCTATTTTCAGGATAAATAGACAAGACTATTGGGCTTCTTTTCTTTGAAAGAGAGGGAGACGTTACAGAAGGAGTTAAAAAAACTGAAGGGATTCAGAGAATTAGCATGTTTTTTTTTCTTTCTTTCTTTCTTTTGAGAAACACTAAGTTTATTTTCAAGATATTTTTAGCACCGATTTAATAATCCAGAAATGTAGGTTGGAGATATCTAATTGAGATGTTTGATCATGCTTAACTACCACAAAAAGTTCTCAAATCATCATTAAAAACTAATCTCTAAAACCAGCTAGCCACCAACAGTAAGTGTTCAATTTCTAAAGACCACTTTCTTTTAAGGATGCTGCAGGTCTCCAAATTTCACATTGCCATGTTTGAGTCTCACAGAAGACGAAGAAAGAGGGTTAAACGACCGAACTGAATCCCCTCGACAAGATCCAGACAACGTGCTCCCACTAGCACCGCACAAAACCCCCAAATGGGTTTCTTCGGTATAATGACACTATGCTCCAAAGAATGACTCAGCCTCAGTTTTGGAAGCAATTATTGAAAAATGGGCCAATGACGTTGGTTTCATTTCACATTTTGGATACCACTTTGGGGAGACGGCATAAAATATTGCCAAATACCCACTTGATACTGGAACTTTCACAGTTTGTATGAAATATTGAAGCTTCATTTTTATATTTAAAAACTGTTCAAACTCCTTATAGCATACAATGATTTTTCTAAGAAACATCTATTTTTCCAAAAACATTTACAAAATCATCAAAATGTAATTGTGCTGTAAGCAAAGATTAATAATCAACAAAATAAAACGAGCCAAGTCATCAGACGAAACGTCTAGAGCACATACAAACAGACTTGCCAAGAACAAAGCACGGAGACCAGAGACAGAAAGCTCTGTTTGACATGTTACTCAAACAAATCTCCAATCCTCCTCTACACTGAGCGCGTTTACTTCAAATTAAATTTGAACCCTTCCAGGTATTAATAATATGGAGACATTTGGCAGTAAACAATTTGATAACCATTAAACTCCCCTTGTGCTCAGTCTAATTGAAAACATCAGATGGCCCCAAGCGGCTGTTTGCTTGCTGTTGCCGTCGATGTTGTCGCTGCTCGGTTAGTTTTAATAGAGCAGAGATGTCAAACCAATTTCTTTGTCTTTGGGCATTTTCTCATGTTGCCAACGTGGCTGAAAGAGACAAACAAATAAATGTGTTTATGAGATTAATTTGTGAGCGATAGAGAGAGGCAGTCAAGGTGAGCTGCGTATCGCTAATAGCAAGGACAAGAAAAACAATTTTTCTCAGAGGACCAAAGTGAAAATACTTCAAAAATGAGAATAAGTGCCTCAGGTGTGGGATCCTATTTCAGATCGTATCAACCGATAGATTTAACCGACTGGAGGATTTGTGCTTCACTATGGTAAATGTGTATCACCTTAGAGCTTAAGGTAGGAGAATAAAAAACGAGTTCTTCTGTCTTAAAAAAAATGAGAAGATCTCATCCAAGACTTTGGAAAGAGAGTTCGAGAGGAGGAGACGAGGAAGAGGAGGAGGAGGAGGGGACGTAGCACCATGTACCGGGGTCTGAACCGGGGCCAGGAAGAGACATTCAGCATCCTAATGATCTCTTTCTTCCTGTCCGTGAAGCCGCATGATACTCCCTCTCCCCGCGAAAAGAAAGCGGAGGTGACTGGGAGGGGAACCTCGCCAACGTCTCTACAGGAAGTAGGGCAGGTGATTTTGGGTGTGATAATTATGGTCATAACTAGGCATGAGGGATAGGTAATGGCCCTTCTTATCCCTCATGTGGAGCGTCGGCAGTCGCGGCGACTGTCGCGGGCAAAAAGCATGATTATGTTTTTCTTCGCGTGCCGCTATGACTGCTGTACGAGCCCCGCCGACTGCTGAAAAGGGCAGTGGGGGAGCATGGCCTTTGAGGGGGAAGTTAACGAATGAACTTCATTATTGAGGAGCATACCGGGGAGACCCCCTGGAGCATGTGATGTATTACCCCGTGTCAAGGAAACACGCAACGTCCTCCCCCAACACACACTACAGTCTACACATTCTCAATGCCAAACGCCTACATCAAATCTGAACGAAGGGATAGGGGAATGGAGAAAAAGTTTGCTTAAGACTGTGAGAAAAATAAAACTGATTAAGAGAAGATAAAGGCACACATACTGACAACAAACTGAAAAAGAGATGAGAAAAAAAAAAGTTTACTAAAGATTTTGTCAGAAAATAAGCATAAGGCAACATATTGGCAGCAGTATATTACAAAGAAATTAACAAAATAAAACAAGAACTTATCTTGAAAAAAATAGATGTGTAAACCCAAACAAACAAACAAAAAGTTTGCTTAAATGGCCTACGAAATGTAAGCCAATGTGGCATCCACATTGCTTAAGATACTGCATTAAAATAAATAAACAAACAAATAAAACAGTGACAAGAAAATGCAAGTTGTACATTTCTATAAAACAATTTTTGAAAACAAACTTTGAAAGATGGGTTGAGTAAAGAAACTGTTTTAAGATGCCACGTAAAAAAAAAAAAAAGAGTAACGAAAAAAAGAAAAAAAAAAATCCTATGAATGGCCTATGAAAAAGCAGTAAAAAACTGGCTGCCATACAAATAAACAACTCTGAAAGACAGGGTTGCATGAACTAAATGTTTTCTTAAGATGGCACGTGAAAAATAAAAAAGTAACACAGGAAAGGCAGTACAACATGACAAAAAAATCCCCAAAAATACAAAAACTAATTTGAAAGAAATGAGTAAGCAAATAATAAGAGTATATATATATATATATATATATATATACACACATACATGTAAGGATGAGCAAAAAGGTCAAAAATTAAAAAGTAACATTAAAATATTGTACATAATGGAAAAAAAGAAGAAAAACAACTCATCAAGGGATGAGGAAGTTTACTTAGAAAAAGACTGTAAAAAAAGAAATGAATATGAGTAAGATATACTGGGAAAACTGGGAAAACCAGGTAAAAAAAAAGAAAAGGAATGAGTAAATCATTACCTAAGACTACGTAATCTCAATATGACATAAGATGAAAGATGAGTTACTAATAAAAGTACAACATTTTAGAGAAAAACAAAAACTCCATTTGCATATACTTGTTGTTGCTGCTACCAGTTCTCTGGTGCACGAAAGTACTTTCCGAGGTAGAAGGTAAAAATGGCTTTCAACCACAACTGACAGATGCCATGATTGTTCTCGTTAGTTTTAAAGTCAGAGGTGCGTCACTCTGCCACATCGCTAGAGCAGCAGACCGCAGAGACCCTCCGCCTCTCTGAGCACATATTCAACTCATTTATTAGGTTTTGCATTGTCCTGCAACTTTCCCTCCAACTAAAACACCATTATAGTCCTCCAAGGTACTGTAGCGGCAGGAGAGGCTTTATCCTCAAGATTGAGGGAGTTCTTGAGGCTACGATACTCCTTGAATTTGGCCCTTTCGGTAGGCCCGAAACAAGTCTTTTTCTTTCTTCCCTTCCATTTTTGAGCTCCTGGTCAGAGGGCTTTCGGCTTTTCTCTTTTACTGTTGACTTATGAGTGTGCCAGGGGTGTTTGGGAGCTATTTATCACGGGCCTGGCTCGTCCTGCACCCTCACACATTAGTAATGTTCTCCACCGAGGAGTAGGCCTGTCACAGCTCTCTTCCCCCAGAACCTTTGAACAAGGTAGGTCACGGCGAGGCCTCATGCATGCCCCACTTTTAGTCTTTCATGGCACCTTTAAGTTCGTGCTGGGCCGCCACGAACAGAGTCAGCCTAGGGGCATCGTGGGTACGGAGTGATGCTCTTATCCAAAGCAACTTAAAGTCGAGTTAGCGACAGTACTTTTCTTCTGTGTTGATGAGTGTAACAGGGCTAGGTTCTATCCATCGGTCTTCAACACATTTTGAGATGTGGGCATTGTACTTAAATGTGGAGGAAGATGAACCTGAGCTTGCAGGGCCAGGAAGGTCCAGTTATGACATTTTGATTTAAAAAATAACAATTGTAGGGACACAATAAAATATGGAAGCTTATTTCCGGCATGGGCATCTGATTCAAAACGATACAAAATTTTCTTCATTGTGGGAGTCGAACTTGCAATCTTGTTGCTGCTACTGCCATGTTTTATCAACTGAGCTACAAGAACTGAAAAGTGTGAGATAAAGAATATTCAATGAAGATTTTTGAGTAACATGAGGGGTGAAAAGAGGTCTCCTATAATCAGCAAACGAAGCGGTAACCTCATTGGGGGGATTTTAAAAAATCCCCCAACCTTAAGACCAGTTCTTATGTCTCTTCCTGTTTTCAGATTTGTCATTTTATTTTCAGTTTGGATGGCAAATGCTGTATGAAACCAAAACATGGGATTAAGGGATAAGGTTGCTGTGTGTCAACCTTGATTCTGTAATTTTTGGGTAAATGTACATTAGTCTCAAGAACATAACTCCTAGAGGAGCGTAATCTCTCTCTGTTATAACAGCTTCTTAATGCAACACAAAATGAGATGAGCTCTTCTTTCTACAAATCAATCTAACTTAAAATTCCTCCTGATCTATTTGTAATCTGTGAGGCTAAGGAATGTAATATTAAAGGCACTGTTCACCCAAAAATGAAACATTCATGTCATTTAACTTTTTCTGTGAAACACAAAAGGAGATGTTTAGTAGAATGTCCTGGCTGCTTTTTTCCATTCAATGAAAGTGAATGGGTATACATGCTGTCGAGCTCCAAAAATTACATTAAAAAAGCATCATAAAAGTAATCTATATTACTTGTTTGCTATATTCCAGGTCTTCTGAATTCATGCTGAATTGTTTTGTGTGAGAAACAGACCAAAATGTAAGTCTTTTAAAGCATGTAGATCTTTCGGAGACAAATAAGGTTGGAAAGCTATGATGGATGTGGAGATGAACAATTTCTCAAAATACTTACTTAAAACTGCTATATGGTTTCAGAATACGTAGAGTGAGAGTTGTGTAGAATACTTTTTAGGTGCTTTGTTATGACATTTTTGAGCTCAATAGTGTCCGCCCCCATTCACTTTCATTTAATAGAAAAGATCTCAAAGGTCAACTTGCTAAAACTTCTTTTGTCTTTTCTGGAAGAGAGAAAAACAAAGATTAAAAAACATGATAGAAGTTCCATGATAGAATTTAGATGAATATGATAACATACTTTCAAATCAATAATTACGATTAATTTACAAGAACTATGCTTGTAAAAGGTTTCTTGAGTTTTATGTTGAAAATTTGTACACTTTTTTTTTTTTCTGTTTTCGTCCGCAGTGTATATGGCAGGGTGCGACCGATTTGAATTATGCAAGCAGAAATTAAAGAGGCGAGTTCTTTAATGACCGTGTGGTGAAAAATGAAGTTGATCTTTGGAGCGAGTCCACCACATCATTAAGGAGTCTGCCACTTAATCAGAATGGATACAAAGCCGGCAAGGTGCTAAGTGTGCAGGTGGAGTCGCACTGACAACCGCTGATACATTAAAACACTGCGAGACATAGGGAAGACGGTACAGGCAGAGGAGGAAAAGAGAGAGGGCGGACCTGAAAAGGACGAAAAAGTGAGATGTGTGGCCATTTTTTCCTTGCTCAGTATTAAAGGGATAGTTAAACCCAAAATGAAAAGTCTGTCATCATTTACTAACCTTAATGTCATTCCAAACTTGTAATAACTTTTTTTCTTCTATGGAACACATAGATTGAACATTGTGCAGGTTGCTTCTTTCCATGCAATTACAAAGAATGAAGACCAGATCTTTCAAGCCTCAGAAAGGATGTAAAAGTATCATAAAAGAGCTCTATCTCACTTACGCATAATATTTCAAGTCTTCTGAAGTCATATGATTGCTTTGTGTCAGGGCTGTGTTTTAATATTTGGGTGAACTATCCCTTTAACACAACGTATAAGGACCAAAAGACACACACAGCTCTATTCACTCAGATACAGCATCCGCAGTCTGTTCTTCTGTGGCTATGAAGTGGTTTTCCAATGGTTTCTAAAGTATCTCTAATTTGAAAGACTGATCTCTTTGAAAATCCCAGTCTTTTGCATGGTTTATTCAACAAAATTACAGCTGAATAATTTAGAAACAGAAGTTTTACATGATAATTATAGTTCTCATTATTCCAGAGTGCATAATTGTCTCTGCACTTCCGCAGTTATTGCCATTGTAACTCACATAATAAAGATGGTTTGTGAAGAGGCATAATTCTTAAGGTGGAGTTCAGCATAATATCCTTATTTTTGTAGCAACTTAGCTCAGATTATGTATACTTTTGGGGTCAGTAAGATATTTTACTGCTTTTGAAAGAGGTCTCATGCTCACCAAGGCTGCATTTATTTGATTAAAAATACAGTAAAAACTGTAATATTGTGGAATGTTGTTATATGTAGAAGAACTATACTTATTAAATGTAAAGCTGAATTTTCAGCAGCCATTACTCCAGTCTTTTCAGACTTTTCTTTTCAGGATTCTTTGAATAGAAACCTCAAAAGAACAGCATTTATTTCAAATAAAATATTTTGTAACATAATAAATATTTTTACTGTCAAAAAAACAAACAAAACAGGACCAGGCCTTATGCCATTTAGTCAAAGCTCTGGCTGTGTGAAACTAGGTGTGTGTTTTCAGTGTATGTGTGCGTGAACACGTCTGCTTGCACGCACCAGACCGTAGAGGAAGCTAATGATGGTGCAAGGACATTTCAACAGCACCATCTTAAACATCAGCAGTCAGTCTCCATCAGTGGCATACATATCTGCTGGAGCCAGATGACCTCCGTTTCTGTCCTGGCCCATGAATCAAAGCCCTCATTTCATGCTGATATGCTGCACTTGTCGGCCACTGGGCAGCTGTGTGAGACAGAGAAGTGATGAGACATGGAGAAAGTAGGGAGTGACAGATAACCCGCCTTAGCTCATACAAGACCGTACCACTTCACCGAATGGCTAGGCAGGTGCACTATGGCGCCGCCCAAGTGCCCAAGTAGGCATGTGCCTGTCCACTGTCACTTGCGGCAATCTGCAAAGTTGTAATCCACTTTAGCAGATGGAGCTCTGTATACAATCCACAACAAACAGGCTTTGTGTGCGTGACACATGTCACTCGCCGTTGTTTTTCTAGGCTGACATCTCTTCACAGCAAGGTCTTTCAGGTTCAGAGGGACTCACAAAGGGACAGCATGGCTGGAGAAGAGCTGACGAAGCTGAGGACGGCACAAAGCATGCCTGCCACAGAGGGGAAGAGACAGATTAAGTGACTACAAAGAAACTGAAGGGGGCCCAGTACCCATCCCTGAGTAACCCCTACTGTAACAACTCCACACCAGACCCCATCCTGGTCAGAAAGGACACAAAAGCAACCGTCATGCCAAACCTCTCCCATTCAGACACCTTCAGCCAAAGAAGGTGATGGAAGAGCAAAAAAAAATAAAAAATCTTCAATTTATACAATTTATGCAAAACACGCATTCACTAAGGCCCATTTGCAATTCGGCAAAATGGCCAACCGTAATGCTTTTGCTGAAAAATGAAGAGCTGTCATTTTGTGTGGATGGAAGAAAAAGTATCGAGGGAGAGAGAAGAAAAGGATAAAAATCATGCTGTCCTGGTTTACGACAAATAGATGTCTCTATTGATTTCCTTTTTACTGAAGCGGCCCATCCTTCTCTGTTGTGAATATACTGACCTATTTCTGATAAAAAAAAGGTAGGCTATTATGGATTAAAGCAATGTGTCCAAGAAGAAAATATTCTTTCCATGGCACAAACAAAAGGAAAAAAGATTAAACATAATCTATTGTTAAAATTGGAGAGTGTCAATTTGAATGTGCTGCCTTTTTTCCACCAAGTGTCTCTTGTTGTTTGAGGATGGAAAAACTTCAGGTTTCTGAGGCATGCTGAGAGCAAAATCGCTTCGTCAGAAAGCGCAATCCTGGGACACTCCGTCCATTCAAAACAGTCTCTTCTGACGAGCTTGTGTTCACTTAATTTACCAAGCACTTAGCCAACTGCTGTGACAAAAAAAAAATACACCGGAGCATGCCGTGACCATCACTTCTCTTGATAGACGGCATATAACAAATCTCTTCCATATGTCAGTCTTCACAAAACAAGATGCTGAAGGTCACGCTTTTGTGACTTATTGATTCTCAATCTCGTGTCACTCTTAAATCCTTTCAATACTTTCCAGTCCTTCATCTGGTGCCTATAACCAGTCTTGATGAAATCGTCATATAAATGTCTCCTCTGAGAGGTTGTACGCAAGCCCTATGTGTGTCAAATCAAGACAAAATGATTAAACATATTTCAACAAATAGGCTCCACAATGCAACTCTCATTTACGTTTTAGCTGTGCAACAGAAATATGTCAGACCACTGCTGGGACACATTATTGGCTGTGTACAGCATGATTATGTTTAATAAATCCCTACAGTGTTAGATTATCCGTAGACGGCTCTCATCCAAGTTCCAGCAAACGACCTCACTACAATGACAACTTATAAATAATGATTCATGAAATGCCATAAAAGATCGAACACAAGGAAGTTGTGAAATCCATGTTTGATTAATCATATGAATGGGTACTGTTTATTGTGGTTTACAATGTGAGTTTTGAATATATGATTATGCTTGTGCAGCTGTTAGTTTGAAGAGTCGACTTTCCTGATCAAGCAGGGCTTGTTTATAGCTCTTTGGCATCTTTCAAATTGTTAATGTAGGGTCATTCTATGAAATGGGTGACTGTTCTACTTAAATAAGGATTTTAAAGGAAATATTTATTAAGATTTTAAACATTCTATCAAACAAGTAATGTGTTTAAGTGTTAATAAATTGCATCAAGCGACATACGACCTGGCAGAAAAATAAATAATTAAAATAAATAAACGAATACATAAATAAATAAAGACATCACTTGCATTTTTGTTGATGTGTTTAAAAAAATGTAACAGCAAAAACTGTCATCAGCTATTCATTGTTAGCCATTTTTAAGCACGTAAGAGACACAAGAGGAACCTGTATTGTAGAATGACCCAATAATATTTCAACGAGGTGGCCCATAATGTCTTAATCGTTTGATTGTGATTAGCATGGCTGCCTCTTTGTGACTCTCTCAGCGCTGGACAGGGTGGTAAACAAATGAACTGGCAAGGGTGAGGCCATGCTTCTCAATAAACACTGACACAGCCTGTCCTCGCTATGGAGACAGATAAGCCTTCTCTACAGCTCTCTCACTCCTATTCTCCCTGCTTTTTCCAGGCTCCATTTCAATCAATGTCTTTCCATCGCTTTCTTTCTTTCTCTCTGCCTTTCCTCCAGTTTCCCTCTCTCTCTTTCTCGCATTGGATCAATGTCTCCATGTCCCCCTGGTCACGACTGCACGGGACTCAGACGGCTTCGCTAACACTCGCTACATCTGTCGCTCTCCCTGTACCACCTTAAAAAAGTAAATACTTCATTTGCTCAATACCTGTCATCCATGACTAACAGCATCATGGCAGAACAATGCGTTAGGAGAGAATAATTCTCGATAGAATAACAAACCACGGCGTAATACCGAGCCCATTTATCTTCTGCGCTTCATACCCAGAGCTTCTGACAACTTTGGAATATCACATAAATCTAGGCAGATTTCCATGTGCATGCAAGTAGATTGCATGTTTATCATTTGATATTTGCTGCGATATGAGACATACATACAAAACAATCTGATTTTGAAGACCCCATGAGTTTGTTGTGTGGCTTTGAGTCCATGTGTCTATACGCTAATAAAAGTTTTATCACATATATACATTTATTTAAAATCTAGTCTTTCTCCTCTTAGCAAATGCATAAAAACAGTGATGACTCATCCTGCACTTGGGGGTGTGTCTAAATTTTTGTCCAATCAAATGTCTTCTTGTTATATCTTTACCCAATGTCACTTGCCTCCAACTAGCAATAGTTAAAGTAGCAAATTATAGTTTATAACTGGTTTATAATTATGGACATTTGATTGCCCTCATCTCAACTTCCTTTTCAATAAGAAATACATTGACACATTAAAGAAAATGCATTCATTAAGTGACTATAAGTAGCCATTAGCTAAGCCATTTGCAGGTTGATTTCATAGTGTAAACACTGTCACTGTGTCCAAAATGGAATACTTCCCTACTATATAGTACGTGAAAAACAGTATGGCATAAAAATAGTATGTCCGAATTCATAATATTCGAAAAACAGTAGGCAAAAGATACCAGTACTACTTCCAGCGAGACACTGAAGGGTGCATTTGATGGACACTTTACTATCCCATGAGGACACGGTGGATGATTTAGGAATGGCAGTGAAGCAACGCAGCAGACACTGGTAGGTTACATGACAGTTATAACATGGCGGATGTAGTACATTCGAATTTCATTCATACTACCCATATTCATACTATAGGACTCACTTTTTTAACGGTCACTAAGTAAGATCAAATTCAAATTTAGTACCTACTCAAAAATTTCGGATACCGTGTGTGCCTCAGTGGTGTTTTCAAAGACTGTTTGTTCAACCAAAGGCAGACAGTGATCGGGAAAGATGTTTAAAAACAGTCATTATTTTGCAATTGCAAATGTTGTTTAACTGTACTAGAGCTGCTATCAGTGACTGAATTTGTAGTACATGCATTAAAAAAAATCCACAGCACTAATTATTCTGCTTATCTGCTTTTTTTTCTTTTCTTTTTTTTTTGAGGTGCAGCGACTTGGCGAGACAGACACTTTCTCTGGCCAAGGATCAGCACTGTGATATGAGAGCTGGGAGACACACACATACACATATGTAGATGCAATCATACATTCACAAATAAAAGATTATAGCCTACTGCCTCTAATCACCTAGTGAATCTTATCAACATGTCGCCTTCCTAGACAGGTTACATAACAACAACTCATCTCACTAGAGCAGAGACTGGACTCTAATGTAGTCTGAATTCATGACAAAGTTAAATTCTACCAGTGATTTTAATTCAACTCAGATAACAATTTCCAGACGTTTAGTAGTGCGGCTGCTCCAGACATGAATCACACCTCAAATTATGTGGCTTGTTGAGGGGAGGTGATCTGTTACTTTTCTACGCAGTAAGACTTACCATTTTGACTTGAAAGACAATAAAATAGGCAGAAGAAAACTGTAGATTGACATTGAAAGGACCAGAATATCATAAACTTTTTATGTATGCCCTAAAAACTCCCATAAATACCCACATAGTAACAAGCAAAAACCACATTTGTCACATTAAGGTGACAAGTTTTGTACAGGAAAAGACCACTGATATTTTCTTCTAGTTAATCAAATTAATTTTCTCCTGTCTGAAGCTTGAACAGAAGAACTTGCCTTAAAAAGTACTTCTGCACTAAAAAATCCTATGGACCTTTTATAGGACAATATTTTATTTCTGTCATTTATTTAAATTCCTTAGAACAACCTGTTCTTAACGGGAGACATCCAAGTACTTAATTCCTGTCCGGTGCTGTGTTTTTCCTCTCAAAGAGCTATTAAACAGCACTGTTTATATAAGGAAAAGAGTCTGTTGCCAGAATGAACCACATGGCCTTGCAGTAGCACTATACAAAAAGGCTGGCCATAAAGTTGTCAAGTTCAAACATAAAGCAAAACCATACATGAAACTGAGCTGTAAAACAGAGCCTGTGGGGAGAGTTTCACAGTCAATGTTTATGCCACATTCTCAAATGGCTTGGGAGCATCTGTCCTAACCATACAGAAGACAGCTAAAAGATCAACATTTTCAGAAATGTGAAATTTCACAATTTGAAAAGTGAAATTCGCACTTGTCACTTATTCTGCAGCTTATTCTGTTTTAAAAGTACAAATTTTATACATAATTTTTTGACATTTTATTGATAGGAAGTTATGGGGATGGGCTTGAACTTGTTTGCTAACTGCCAGGCCACAGCTCTGACAAAAGTAAACAATAAAAAATAAAAATAAAAATTAAAGTAGACATGTGTCTAATATGGTAAACAATTATATTGTCTCGGTTGATTAATCAATGATTTTTCACATAGCATCAATCAAAGATAAAAAGACAGTTATGTTTTCAATGTTTGTATTTTTGAAAGTTTTTAAATTTAAGCAAAATTGTGTACGAAAAAAAAACCTAATTTGTCTTAAATGGATAGTTCACCCAAAAATGGAAAATTCTGTCATGTTTTGAAGAATGTTGGTTACCAAACAGTTGACGGTAGAATTGATTTTCATATCATTTTTTTTTTTTGCTCCCTACTATGGAAGTCAATGGCTACCGTCAACTATCTGTTCACCAACATTCTTCAAAATATCTTCTTTTGTGTTCAACAGAAGAAAGAATCTCATACAGGCTTGTAACAAGTGGAGGCTGAGTAAATGATGACAATATTTATTTTTGGGTGAACTATCACTTTAAGTTTCATTATTAATATTTGTGCAACATATTGGTCTCCGGTTATTTTTAATAAAAAAATAAAAAAATAAATACAACACATTGGTCTGCCACTATCACTTATTCTATGAGATTGTCTGAAGTGAAATCCAACCTGAATGTTCATGTCTGAAATGTTCGTTCATTGGCTTTGTCTCTGTGGCACTTCTATACATTGAGCTGGTCAGAGAGATGGCCGGTAGGTCGTAAAGAGTAGAACTGAAGTGTCTGTTCTCTTACAGAAAGTGCTCGGGCTTATTAAGGGCTGAACGTGCAGCCAGGGAAGGCCGAGAGGGAGCAGGAAAGTGCCTGCTAGCCAACAGCTGCCCTGTAATTTATATTGATGAGGGGGCCGGTGGGCCGCTTCCATGGTTTTGATCGTTCAGGCAAGAGTGGAGAGATGAGGCTGATAAGTCTGTGTGATGCATGTGTGGGTAGGTGAGAGTTTGCAACGAGTGCGTTTGGTTAAGATTTTTGGAGTAGGAATAGGTTGCCAAGTCTGCGGGAATTCGGCTACTTCTGCTTGTCTTGTTTTGCGGTTTGATGCGCAAATTAGATTTGTATAACATGAGCTTTTGACGAACCAAGTCAAAACAGGTAATAAGAATGGCATTTTTCTGAAAACAGTCGGGCCAACACAGTGAATTTACAGAAGAAGTAACTAACCAATAAATTGGGATAAATAAAAAAATATATATAATAATAATAAATAAAAATAAATAAATTGGGGAAAAAAAAAAAAAAACATCACCACAAATAAAATCTAAATGCATAAAAACACAAATACTAAAAAAGACTTAATATATCTTGGTGGAAAAGAAAAAAAAACTATAAATATAATATATCAAAAATTCTAGCAGGAAGACAATACTTGTTTTTTATGGAAACAATTAGACCAGTTGTACAGTGAATTTACAAGTGAGATAACTGGGTAGCTTAATGCTGACCACAAATTGGCCATTAGGTTAGTTTGGGTTAGTTTTGGTCATTGGGCTGTCTTTGTCTCACAGACCTGGCAACCCCAGATTTGGGGAAATGCGTGTAAATATAATGTTTGGGGGTTATAGCCTTGGGTGTGTGTGTTTGCATGTGCATATGAGCATGTGTATGAGCATGTTCCAGTTCAGTTGCTTCCATGAATGCATTATGAGTGCATATGCAGCCTAGTTGATTGTAAAACGCACATTTGCACAACCCCCCCCACCCAACACACTGTACATCCTCCAGCTAATCTCAGCTGATCCCTTCATTCAAGTCAACATGAACATTTTATTCTCTAATGTGGCATATTTCCAAATGCAACAGGAAATTCAATGAGAAGTTGACATTACATACCAAAATGGGCTAATTTAGCTACCATGTTTTAGTGCTAGGGCAATGGTGGTTTTTAGGGTATGCTGGGTGGTTCCTTGCCACTAATGAAAGTAATTAGAGTTGACTTTGATTTCATTACTAAAAACCAGCCAATTCATTAGCACATTACAAGTGATAAATATGCTAATTTCTTTAATAACTGGCAAAGTCCTTTTTCTTCCCATTATGTATCTTTTGAACCCTTTCTCTGTCAAACAGCGCCCTTTGACCCATGCCACGAGCCCTAACATGTCATCTTCACACTTCATTATCTTATTCTTTGTCTCCAATGGCCTCTCTCGCTTTCTCTGACACGCATCATTAGCATTACTTTCATTGAGATTAAATAGTGAAGTCCGGTCCGTGGCTTTCTTTGAAACGTTCTTTGATTTCACTTCCTTCTATTAAGGGGAAGTGATCAGCACTGTAATTAAGATAGCAGTAGGGCCCTGGAAGAAAAGGATGAAAGACCACTGATCCACCTTTATGCTGATTGAATGGAGAAGACAGCTACAACTGGGTATTTCTAAAGCCTTTCAACAAGTCAAGTGAATGTAGACAGATGAAAGGATGGCAGTATTTTCAAATAAAATGACAAGATGATCTTTCATTAGCTAGATTTATAGCTGACTACAATGCAAAACAAATACAGCTTCTCAGGAACTTGCTAATGCTATCTAGCTAACAATGCTATAGACACCAACAGCTCTACTGTTTTCAGTAGCGACTGCAGCTTAAATGTTTTCAAAATAGTGTAGCTTTTCCAATCACAAGCTACAGTAGCCGCTAACCGCTACTTACTGTAGCTAACCATTACCGTGACAAAATGAGATATCATTATAGCCTGACTATGGTTTAACTACTTTAGAATTGTATCTTGTTAAGCTACTCATAATTTAAAGTAGCACTGAAAAAGAAGTATTCAAAAAATTCAGCTTTAAACATCTCTTTAGAAGCTCAGGTGTGAAATTGAACCGACCTGAAACCTCAACAAAACTTGAAACTAAGATCTAATCACTGATATACTTAATCTGTAGGATGCACAGAGTCTTGAAAGGTCACGTATGCAACCTGTAAGAGATTCTACAATCTTCCCTCCAGAGCTGATACCTATCTCTCTCAGAGACTTCTCAAAAGGAAGGTCTTTAACCTCAGATGAAGCTCACGCACAAACTGCATCCTTGTTTTTAAAGCGCAGGCAATGTAGACATAGCACCTTCTTTAAAAAAATATTAAATGAATAAGTAAAAAAATCGTGTGACTCCTATGAAGGATTCAGATTTCTTAAATGACAAATAGAAGCATTTTTCAGCAGTGAAAATGAAACTGAGGAATAGTTTTCTTACAAATAGCACTATTATTGTTGACCACACAAATAAATAAATAAATCTGCAGATAGACACAATTAAAAAAAATAAAT
>NW_015536587.1:315546-319708 GCF_001515605.1 Sinocyclocheilus anshuiensis
TATATATACAGTATATATATACTGTATATAACCTGACAAACTTGTCAAAGTATGTCTTGAAAATTACAATAAAAAAATTTATAAAAAACAATAATATTAAAATGATACTTAATATCCAAATAATTTAATTTGAATTACCAATTTAATTAAAAAATAACTACTTACAGGTGTGTGTCTTCTTTGTTACTGAAATACCTGAAAGAAAGAGAGATAAAAAAACATTAAATACATTTTCTTTATTTAAAATAAATAGTATGTAAAAGTACAGTTGTGTACAGCTGAAAGTGATGTAAAATACAGAAAAAGCTGACAGCATATTGGAAGGGAGATGCTATAAGCCGTGACACTGACTGAAAGCCAAAAGCTAGCTTCGACTTTGTTAATGCTTCCTAGTGCTGCCACAGGCTGTGCCTAAGCAAGGTCAGGCAGGTCAGTATGTTGCTGTCACACGGACCAGGCAGTCGCCTTGCTGTCACAGTTGACCTCCACGCAATGGAAATTAACAGGAAATCACATACAGAATGCTAAACAGATCTGTGAATATGTTCATGTCTGTTGGTGTAGCGCAGAAGCACCAGGTGCATCTTTATGTCTGACCTTATAAAGCATGACTAATGCCACAGAGGCACGAATGGATGTGCATATGTGTGTGTGTGTTACTGAAACAGAGGGTCCCATGTGGACTGAGCGTGCTCATGCTCTATGGGCCAGAGCAGACTAATAGATCCCACTTGTCATGTGGAAGCAATGGCTAATTTTTCTACAGCTTGCATTTGAAACTCAAGGGACGTTGAGCTGACATGATTCAGTAATTCCACAGAAAATAAAAAGAGGTCTGGTCGGCGATAATGATGCTTCAGATGTTTTTTTGAGGGAAGGGGGAATACAAGTCAAAGATGGTAAAGCAAATGAGCAGGCACATGTGCACATAGACACACCTGAGGACTTGACAGCAAAAACACAAAAAGGGCCCAGTAGCGAAACTTGAGGCACTCCGTTCAAGCATCACAGATCAACAATGCTATCACTGGGAGCAATGTCCAACTAACTAAAAACACTAAAAAACAAACAAGCAATAATCCTCTTGTAACTTTCACCTGCAATCAAATCACAAAGCACTCAGCATCGGGGCAAAAGGCTATTACCGAAATATGACGTCAAGCTGTGGCTAATAGTGACAATGGGCTAAAAACAAAGACTCATTCTAGGAGACAGTGTAACACAAAATATTAAAGGCATAATTCACCCAAAATAGAAAATTCTATCATCAATTACTCATCTTCATGCTGTTCCAAATCCACTCATTATGATTTCAAAATACTTTTTCGTGTTCCACTGAGGAAAGTAAGACAGATTTGGAACAACATGAGGCTGTGTAAATTCTGACAACATTTTCATTTTTGAGTGAACTATCCCTTTAAGAGAACATTTCTTGTCAAACTGTGTGAAATTATAACATGGTGGGTCCAAGGGAATAAGTCATTTATCCAATCCATGTTATTTGTGCCAGTATCTTTCTTGGCGAAGCCTCGATTATTATAAATCCAGTAACTGTCATGGTTAAAAGTCTGGCTGGAAAAGGGAGGACTCATCGATATCTGCCATGGTCTAAAGGCCTGTTTATTCACTGTAGGAAAGTATTTTGGTTTAGTTTAGAGATAATTCATAACATACCACATTTTAAGAGTGGAAGACAATTTCACTGATAGATTAAAGGGTCAAAATGGGTAGTCTATGTATTTCCAAGTTGATAGTAAAATGCATGTAAAATTCAACAGCATTCAAAAATTAAGAGTGTCTCGACATATCCTAAAGGCAACACTTTTCTAAAATATAATCTTTTGTACTCCACAGATAAAAGGAAGTCATAAAGATTTGGAAGATATCAGAAAACCTGCATTACCTAAAAAGTAGCCTAAAGCTAAGCCTAAAAAGCCATTTAACTCCTTAAAAACAAATAGTACAGCCTACTAGGTGACATCAAGCCTTTCAGATATAGCTTTGTGAACGTGCTAGCGAAAGCATGCCTGAGAGGTAACCACAAAAACCACTGTGGAAAACAACATATATTCTATCACCATGTGGAAAATGGCCAATCTCACATACAGCATGAGACAAAACAGGTTGTGCTTTGCAGTTATCAGATATCTCATGAACTCTGCTGAGAAGACTGTGAGGACACCGTCAGTCTTTGATTCAACTTCTGTCGCTATCACTCATTCTTGCTCTGTCCTCCCTCTCTATCTCTGCCTCTCTCTCCATGCGATCCCCATCGTTATTCCGTAGCACTATCAGCTATCTGTCTCTGATCCTTCCCAAACCACAACAGCTATTCTGTCAATGTCACTTACAGATATGAAAACCAATCTTAACACAAAAAAATGTACTTGCTCGGAAATCATTACTGTCAAAAAGGGGACGCTAGACTCGGTCAGAAAAATGGCCTGTTGCTAGGAGAGAGAGGGGAGGGGTGGGGAGAGGGCCCACTTCCTCCTCTAGGTGTCATTGGGAGGGCTCTGATTGGAGGGTGCAAGGGGAAGGGGCCAGGGAACCAATGGGTGAACAGAGTTGGGAGCTGGAGGGGGTCTGGGTCTAGGCCCTGACACCGGTGAAGCCTGCCAGGTTATGTCTACTCCACTGGAAGATGGGGTGATGGGTCAGTTTGGAGGTGAATCTATCCTTGACAGATGGAAAAAGCTCATCCGGCCTTCTTCAAAGGACGACATTATGATTGCGGTTACAAAGTGCTGTGAAATTCAGCAACTGATCACGCTACTGGAGGACAGTAGGGAAACCTTTGTTCATTAAGATTTAGATAAAGACTACAAGACAAACAGATAGATATATATGTAACTGTAAGAAAGACAAACAGATATAATGGATAATGGATGGGTGGATAAATAGATGGAGAGACAAAGACAAATAGAGAGACAAAGATTTGCCAAAACATATTGTACCATCCTCAGAATACATCCACAAAAAGCAATGCCTTTAGATGTTACATTGGCTCTGACATTAAAAAAAAATTATGCTTGTTATCATTTGTGGACATGAAAGTCAACTCAAGGCTAAATACTTACTCATGATAATTTCCACTTTTTGCATCAGCCAAGCTAAAGGTCATCTTTCCAGATGTCTACAGGTGAGTCATACAAAACTTATATAAGCTAGGCATTATTTTGTGTGCATACACTGAATTATAAATAATTTTTAAAACCATACATGACCTATGTAATTTTTAACTATAAAAACAGCAATTTCACAATCATAATATATTAACATTCATAAATACTGTCAGGGACAAACAGTGCTGATAACAGTGTGCCGGAAAATATTCTAAGCATGTCCACAACCATCATTCATTGCTTTCTTCCTCTTGGAGATTTCCATATGCCGAGCACACTGATGACTGTTTGAAGTTAACCTTTAGCACATCTGCCACGGAGGGCCGAGTCGCCCGCATTCCTGCCAGGTAAAGCCGTCTGTATCACAGATGGGAAAAACCCGGTGACAAAGTCATGCTGATCTGGGTTCAGCTTCTCCTGGTGAAACTGTGTCATGCTTATGTTCAGGAAATAACAAAACTGATCTCAGACCTGCATAACCAGGCAGGGTATTTGCATAGGCGCGGGAAGTGGGGATGCTGCAGCACCCCCTGTTTTTTTCTGTGGGCAACTGTTTAACTGTTGGTAATAAAAAAAAAAAAATTGGAGTGTCTATTTACACTAAGTGCAAATAGCCCGCCTTGTTGGCAGAGGCTATTTACACTAACTCCACCCACCAACGTGTGATTGGGATAGTCAACATTACAAAAGACGGTCATCAATCGTCAGATTCAGTGGCGTAGTTGGTAAAGCGTGTGTCATACTCCTTTTGACGTGATCGACCCAGGTTCGAATCTGCCTTTTGGCGAACTTTTCTTCTCCCTTTTCAAATTTCAAATCACATCAGAGAAGCATTTATTTTTAATAAAAATGAAGGAAATAATCAAAAAGTTGAAAATAAAGTATCGGGTAGGGTTAGGGCAGGTGTAGGGAGGGCTTTTGTAATAAGGTGGCATCCATTTAATAATTTGAATTAAAATTAAAATTTACACTCAATACGTTATTATTGCATACTGTTTTATAATGTACTACAATACTGAAGTGCAGATAATTGCCAC